>NC_056735.1:1084625845-1084758345 GCF_019279795.1 Protopterus annectens | reverse complement strand
GAATTTTCTGAAGGATTTGAAGTATGAAACTCAAATGTGTATAATCATTTACTGACTTCAATCCTCAGATCATCCTAGTGATTTACCAGGAAATCACAAATTTTATGAGGAACAGACCAAAAATATGAGGCAAAAATCTGGACATTATGTGAAACTCTTGACAGTTGAGAAATATGTTTGTTCGATTTTGGAGCATACCTTTCAACCTCTTAGTGCAAGAAATGTGGACAAAGCCTGACAAAATGGGGGAACAAAGGCCCAAAAATAAGGACATATTTTAAATATTACTCTTATAAACTTAGAAAGTTGCTAAAGTAACAGGGTTTGTTTTAACATACTTTTTCTGAAGGATTTGAAGTCTAAAACTCCAATGTATATCATTAATTAGTGAGTTCAGTCCACAGATTATCCTAGTGATTTGCCAGAAAACCAGAAATTTTATGAGGATCAGGCCAAAAATATGAGCCAAAATCTAGACATTCTCTGAAAATCTGTATAGTGGAGAGGTATGGTTTTGCTCTGAAGAGAAACAGCTTGCTTCTGAAGCAGGGAATAAGGAAAAAAGACTGCAGTTACAACACACGTGCACACACATACACAGAAAAAAAGAAAGAAATACATCCATTCAGCAGCTCTTCATGAGGACATTTTAAGGTTCTGCTAGTCAGATCTGTAAGTTGGCATTGGATCATTGAATCACCTCTGGACCTGTCAGTGAAGCATGATGCAGATAATACCTAAAGTGAGGAATTGTTAGTGGCAAGCTAAAACATTCAAGGATTTCTGTTTTTCTGTTAGTATTGCACATTCCTCTGCTATTTAGAATGTCAAGATCAATAAAGATACTTCTATGTATTTGAATTTCCATTTCTAAACTAAAGAAGAATTATACATTGTCTAAAACAAGCAAATAACTAAGTCATGGGGTGCATCGACGATAAACATTGCTTTATGCTCCTAATGCCTTCCACTGTTGACAGAGAAGTGCAGTATTTATTTATTTATTTTATTTTTATTTTACATTTGGTAACCGGGAAAGTCTGACTGGACTCAAGTCCTCTTTCAGCAGAGGCCCGGGGAGAAAAGCTCCAGTTACAGCACAGGTGAATAATTCATCATAAGACAAGAATTATACATATTTACATAAGAACAAAGCGTAAGAAAAATTAAGCTTGATTATTCAGTGAACTGTACATCAGTAAAAATATTCAGAATAATAAAATATTATAGAGTATACATTAATTATCATCATTTGGAAGTAGGAGAGGAGATGAGGGAGAAGAGAGAAGCTAGAGAAGTGAGACTGAGAAGAATAAGAGAAGTGTATAGATTGAAAATGAGGGAGGAGCTTTGACTAGGGGGAGCCAGAATAAGGTGGAGTAGGATTAACCTGGGGTGTCATAGTGGCAAACCCAGTTAGTTTGTAGATGTGTTTTTAGAAATGTAACATTCCTCTTATGCTGTGCTGGTGATGCCATAAGAAGGCAGACACAACTAGAGAGGGGATTGGCTTTATTGGCCTGAAATTGTCCATAAAAGTAAAACAAAAAGTCATGGACATTCAGAATTGCCATTTAGCTGAAACACCTGATATCCTTAAAAGGTTATTTGCATATATCCCATGTTGCCTTTGATGCAAGAGGTTTAAGGTATCACACAGTGGAAAGTCTAGCTTTGACAGATTTTTCTTTTTGTGTTTTTTTAACCAAGTGATTTCTTGAACTAAGATAAGAATGTTGCAGCTGTTATGTTAGTGGGCAGAGAACTCCATTTTATAGCAATATAGTTAGAATAGAGGGAGGCCCCAGCAAAGTTATTGGATTTAGTGACTTGAAGAAGCAGTTTGTTGTTGGAGTGTAGAACCCTAGTACTGGTGTGAGAGTGTATTAGGTTGCGTAACGCAGGGGGTTTTCTCGGGGTGGTAGAGAATCTTATAGGTTAGTATGAGCTGGTTGTAGAGCAGGAGATGGGGGAGTTCAAGCCAGTTGAGTTGTTTAAGAGCTGAGCGGTAGTGAGTTTTGTAAGGGCTGTTGGTGGGGAATCTTGCAATTTTGTTAAAACAGCTGTCAAGTTTGGGTAAATCTGATTTTCTGAGATTGGTGAGGATGGGAGAGGCATATAGAAGTGTGGAGATGAGATGGGTTTGTGCTATTTTAGCTCTGGTACTATTTGTGAGAAAAAATTTGTTTCTATATAGTCCCCCCAGTTTTTTGTGTACTTTCATTATGGTGAATGAGATGAGAGTGTCAAATTTCATGTTGCAGTCAATTTCTACACGTAGTAGTTTGGTGTGAGTGACTGGAGAGATGGTTGTTTTGTTGTCCGAAAGGATAGTAAATGAGGGTGGAAGGGGAGTACAGTGATTAGGAGGGTGGAAAATTAGAAGTTTGGTTTTATTGGGATTAAGTATTAATTTTGAGTTGGTAAGCCATTTTCCACGGAGAAGAAGGAGACTTGTGTTTAGGCTTGCAGTTCTTGGATTGAAGGAGATGAGGAGATTAGTGCTGAGTCGTCCGCATATTGGATAACTGAGGCTTCCTGAGTAGAAGTATGGAGGTTATTAATGAAGACAGAAAAGAGTAAAGGTCCAAGGATGGAGCCTTGAGAAACACCTAGAGTGACAGGTAATAGAGGTGAGAGTTCTTGCCTCCATTGTACTGCTTGCTGGCTACCTGTCAAGTAGCTTTGGAACCAGGAAATGGTGGTTTTACTAAGATTTAGTTCAGAGAGGGGTTTAATCAGCTTGTCGTGATTGACCATATCAAAAGCCTTGGAGAGGTCAAGAAAGACAGCAGAGACATAGTTGTCATTATTTCTGTAGCCTATTTGTTGGATTAAGTGCAAGTGTGTTTTTATGCACACCTATAATATCCAGCTAGAGTGCATGTACATTCTTCAGCACACTCAATCTGCCTGTATACTGAGCTGCAGGAGCTGCAGTATCTGCCCATCCTCCAGATAGAGTCTTGTGGAGGGACTTTGGATGACCCTGCATGATTCATTCACTTCTTTTCCACTCCAGTTGGTTCGCCCAGTACTCCAGCTGCTAAATGAACCCAGGTTGTCTATGGCAAAGTTAGTGCTGCATCCTGCTGCCCTGTTTGCCACAGAGCTGGCCTGCAGAGGAATGTGCTCTTACATTACACAAAGGCATCAGATGTTCACATAGTAGGAACACTTCTTGATATAAATCAATGAGTAATCAACAAAGACTATGACTATAAATGCAGCAAATACATTCCTTCAGAATTTCCCAAGTAAGAATATTTGGGTCTGACATGTTTTCCATCTGAAGTCTCTCTAACTTGTTCATAGGTTCATAGGTAGGTAGTAGGCTTTTGGCCCTAGGGCCTACATAAGCCTAGCCAGAAAGGTACCCTGGCTTTTGCCACCCAAGAAAGTTATTTTCCTGCACCGCTGTCGAGCAGAGCCACAGAAGTGATCCCTGGGGTGAATTTCCTATCTCCCATCCAATCATCAAGATTTTTCTTGAAGAGTACTAATTAGGAGCTTTGTCTGATATAGATAGGTAGCTTGTTCCAGAGTATGGCAAGTCTCTGGGACAGGAATCTATCCCTCCAGCATGTTCTGTTTATTGTGGTGACAAGGTTTAGGTCCCTAGAGCGTGTAGCTCAGAGGGATAGGGATTTCTTTAAGTGGAGCACGTCCAACAGCTCTGGGTTTGACATAGCTTTGTATGTTAAGCAGAGATCACCTCTGAGTAGGCGATATGTGACGGAGTAAAGCTGAGGTTTTTTGAGACGGTCTGCTTAGGGCATCTGTTTGAGGCCGGTAATCCTCTTTGTCAGGTATTTCTGCGGCCTTTCCAGTTGTTGTAGATGTCTTGCGAGGTACATACCAAAAGGGGAGCTGTATTCTGTAATGGGTCTAATGAATGATGAGTAGAGGGGAACAATGACCTCTTTTTTCCTGGATAAGAAACCTTTTGTGATGAGGTGTGCCACGTAGAAGGATTTCCTGACTACTGTGGCGATGTGATTATCAAAGGAGAGACTACTGAACACCTGTGTCACAAGGTCTCTTATCACACTTTTGGTGTTAAGTAGACTACTGCCTATGTGGTAGTTCATGGGTACAGAGTTTTTACCAAAAGGGATGACAATGCACTTTTTGGCATTGAGCTTGAGGCCATGGCTTTGACACCAGGCATCTGTCTCAGTGAGGCCCTTTTGTAGGATGTCCACATCATTAGGAGTTTCGATTATGGCTCCTAGTTTCCAGTCATCTGTGAACTTCATTATCCAAAGACCTTCTGTGTTACCCTGTACTTCATAGAAGTAGATACCAAACAGGAGAGGACCCAGGACTGAACCCTGTGGTACTCCACTTGTCACTGGTCTGAAGTCGGATTTGGAGTCTGCAACTTTCACATTGTGGGTTCTGTCAGTGAGCCAGTTGGCAACCCATCTTGTGACATAGGGATTTATACCTAGTTTAGTGAGTTTGTCTATAATTGCAGAGTGAGGGATGGTGTTGAAAGCCTTGGCGAGATCTAGATGGCTGTGTGAACCACCTTATCCTCATCTATGGCTTTGGTGACCGCTTCAAAGAAGTCTATCAGGTTTAGAAGACATGATCTGCCTTTTACAAACCCGAACTGGGTGGGGTCCAGAGTTTGGAGATTATCGATGTCATTGTTTATAAGTTCCATGATGATACGTTCCATAGCATTGCAGACCAGGCTCATCAGGCTAATGGGGTGGTAGTTCCTGGGGTCTGTGGTGGCTCCCCCTTTGTGGAGTGGGATAACTGTCGCTGTGTGCCATTCAGTGGGCACAAAACCTGAGGTGAGGCTATGATTGAACATGGTACTTAGGTGGGGTGCCAATTCGTTCTGTAGGTCATGTAGAACACAGCCTGGGATGTTATCAGGTCCCATGGATACTGTGTTCTTGGCTTTGGAGAGTGTGTTTTTTACCTGTGCAGCCGTGATTACAGGAACTTTGCATTCTTCAGGTATAGAGATGGGCCCTTTAGTGGGTGAGAGGGGGATAAAGTTAGCACTGAACCTATCTGCCAGGATGTTGGCCATATCAGTTGGTTCTGTATATTTAGTGCCATTGTGCTGTAACTCAGAGCAGATCTGAGTGTTACCATTGAGATTCTTGACATAGCTACAGAATGCTTTGTGGTTGTCTTTAGAATCATGGCAATTTTGTTTTTTGTAACTAGCTTTGGAGGATTTTATGAGGGATCTCAGCTTCTTACTGAAGTTGACCAGGGAGTTCCTCCAGTCATGGGATTTTACTCTTTTTGCAAAAGTTTCTTTCTTCTGTTGTAGAGTTTGTTTATGGCAGGGGACCACCAGATTGGCTTCTTTTTTTGGAGGATAGCATCTTGGTTCTGTTAGGGATTGCACAATCCATGCACTAGTGTAAGTGCTTATAAAGTGAATTTGTGTGGGATTCAGCAGTTGTACCTCTATTGTCCGTCTGCATGAGTGTCGTGACGTTTGCCACTTCTGTCTTAAGAAGTGTGAAGTTGGCTTTGGAGAAATTTTTTACAGCAGTTTCCCTAATGGGATGGGGGGGTGGGGGCGGGATGTGGATGTCTAGGATGATTAGCTTGTGGTCGGATCTGACCGACAAGGAATTGACCTCTGGTGTGGACCACTGGTTGCCCATGTTGGTAATGACCAGGTCTAGGATATTGCTGCCCCTTTTAGGGGTGTGGATAAGTTGATCCAAGGTGTTGGAATCTATGAATTCCAAAAAATGTTGAGCAAAAGAGTTGGTACATGAGTAGTTTTCCCAGTTAATGGTGGGGTAGCTGAAATTGCCTATTATTAGGGTGTTAGATTGTTCCCTAATATTTTCCAGTGTATCAAGAAATGAGGAGTGGGAATCCTGGGGCATGGAGGGGGATCTGTAGCAAGCTACAGTTTGGATTGTGGTCTTGCCCAGAGTTAGTTGCACTTGGATAATCTCGGATGCATTATGCTGAGCAACTAGCCTGGAGGTGTGAATATCCTTAATGAATATGGACACGCCTCCGCCTTTAGTGTTTTCGATCCAGGTTAGGTGGCCGAAAGGTGTGGTATGAATTATAGCGTGGTAATGCAGGGGTGCTCTCTGGAGACTTAAACCAGGTCTCTGTCACTGCACAGATGTCGATGCTCTCCAATTTAAGGAGTGCCTCGAGTGAGTGCATTTTGAGGTTTAGACTTCTAGCATTGAGTAGCATTACCCTAAGATTTTGCTTGCTTGTACTTGTTACGGTGGTGAATTTGTCATTTGAACCTTGCCTAAAAAGGCACTATAGGGGTGGCAAGAGCCTTAGCCAGTATCCGGAATCCCAAGGGTGATAGGTGTAGGCCATCTCTGGCAAAGCATCATGGTCTGTCGATCATGTCATCCCAGGCAGACAGATACTGGATCCCCTTAGAATGACACCAGAAGCTTAGCCAGTTGTTGAAGTCAGTCATTTTTGTCCTTGTACTGTGGTATCATTCTGGGTGATTGCAGGATGCTACTCAGGGCTAGGGTCATACCTGCCTGGGTTACAAGATCAGACATCTCCTCCATGTCTCTTTTCATGTAGTCCAGGGAGGTACATCTCAGGTCATTCACATCAACTTGGACAGTGACAGAGTCATATTTGTACTTGTTGTGGAGTGACTTGAGTGCATGCGTTATGTGGCAGAACCTGGCACCCGACAGGCAGCTGACAGTAACTTTCTCCTTATTTAGTCTGGTGAGTGGAACATCAGTGTGCCTGACTATAGAGTCACCTATGACTAGAGTGTTGGGTACGTTGTTATGCCTTATGGGCGTGGTTGAGTGGCACACTGAGTTTGTGGGCTATGTGTCATTTGGATTGTGTTGGGGGTGCGGAGGATGCTTGCGTTTCTGCTTTGGAGGTCCCTGTTGCTTGGGCAGATTTTTATTGAGAGCCTCCGTGAATGTAGGTGTGTGCTTTGTGTTTCTATGTGTGTGTTTTGGTGGTGTAGGTTTTGAGGGACTATGTACTGAGTGTGGTGTGGTGCAAGTGTTTACCTTCTCCTCTTGGCTCTCTAGTCCAGTCTTAGGTGAAAAGAGCTTTGCTTCCAGTTTGGCTATGTAAGTGCATCTCTTACAGGTTGTAGTGTTGGGTGGTAGGAGGAGAGAGTTGTCTGTGTACATGAGGCAATTGCTGCATTGCCCTAAGATGCCCAGATTCATCAGGTAGACAGGAGAAAACACCAGGAGCTGACCCTTAGACATGCCTGGCTAGGTGCTTATTTGTTAAGTACTAAAAACTGTTTTCCTCTAGACAAGTGAGGAAAGTTGAGTGCTGTAGTAATTTAGTGCTTACAAGGAGTTCTGAACAAGTGCTGAGCTCAAAGAAACAAATTTGATTGCTAAAACGAAAAAAACTGGCTAGTTCTAAGGGAAAATTCGAAGAGCACACTTCATGGTGCCGGGAGTAGTTTAACCCTAGCTAAGCGGCGATGCATAAAGTGTTTTTTTTTTTTTTTTTTTTTTGTAGAATGGAAAGGGATAAAGGAGGAGCAGAAGATAATTCATGGTTAAGAAACTAAGTGGCTTGGCCTTCTCAAATGTTCTCCCTGTATTAGGTAGAATGAGGTAATGACACTAGACTGGGAGGAGTGTCCCAGATCAAATTTACAGTAGGAGTGGGCAACTGCAAAGCCACCAAGTATATGAACAGGATACCAAACGGGACTGAGGGTGGGAAACAAAAATCAGAACAAACAAACCCAAACAGATGCTTAACAAATGTAGAAAATGTCCAGTTAATACCTCACACACAGTGAAGCTAGCTAGAAAAGTATGCAGCAGACAATAAAAGTGCTATAAATAACTTGTAAAAATAAGCAAAAAACAGGATACTTAATGTTATATATCACAGATCAGTTTGCTCAGTGCTCTTCCTCCAATTAGCTCCATGTGAAATGACAGAAACACTCACAAGTTAACTTCTTAAGTAACAGAAAGTTGAAACCTGAAGCAACTTTAATAAAAGCTCGAAAGAACCAATGAGGTGCTTACTCCAAGCCGTAGTCCAGGTAACCCCAATCAGCCAATGACCATAAACACTTCCCTCTCATTGAAATGCAAGAATGGCTTTGGCTAAACTAAGATGGCCTGGAACATGTGCTCAGACTCACAGCCTCTACAAACAATCAACTAGGCCCAAAACACAAGTCTTTATTTATTATATTGTATAACCACAGTCTAGCCCCCGTGTCCCTTATGGATCATGGGCCCTCTGGGCCATCAGTAAGAAAAGTATTATCCTAACTATCACCCCCCACAAATCCTTAGTTACCTCCCTACTAACATTCTACCGTGTATAAACATCCATGAAACTCTGGATCCAAATGGGTTGGGGTGTGCTGCTATGCTGTTAAGGGTCCTAGTGGTCGTTAACCTTTTAACCTATGAATCTAAGGATAAATATTTTTTCTGTCACTGTGCTAGGTACATGTCCCTTGTTTATACTAATTTGTTTTCCAAATACCTCTGTTATGTTTATCATTATTCTACCAGAGAAAGTAGTTGTTTTATCAGAAATGTTTGATCTAATCTAATATTAACATACACAGCAAAAAGTTTTTTTTTTCCTGATATATTTACTTTCATTGGCTAACTGCAATTTATGCTGCTATGCTGTTGTTACAAGTTACTAATGCAGAGATTTTGTAGCTTTTTATATAGTCCAGAGCTTTTTTCAGCAGGTGCAGTCTTGCATTTCTTATGTAATTTTCTTCAAACAAATTTGATTTCTTATTTCTTAATTTTCATGATCCAGTCTTCTTATGGCCATGTTTCTGATATTATAGGCAGTATTCATAGTCTAGGGCTTAGCATATGCATAGTGGAGATCTGTGAAGAGCGGTGCTATGAGGTTATGCAAATCCTGGACTGTCAGGATATCTACAGAAATGCAGAGGACTTTTTTGTGAACACGACTCCCCTGTTGGTAATGCGTAATGTGATTTATGCATAACCGATAGGAGGACAGCTTTTATGCTGGTAAAGGGGTTTACACAAATGCGCACGAGTTTGATTCATAGACGTGACTCTATAATGAACTCATTTACATATATAGTGTGTAAATCGCCCTGAAGTTATGCCGGAAGGCAGCCATTTTCATCTGAATATGACGATGCGAGTAGGGCTGAGTTGACGCTTTGGCACACCTGGACATTTTTACAGGACGGGTCACTTGGGTAAATATTTTATTTTGATACTTCTGCATACTTGGAGATATTACTGTAGGGATCACTTGGGTGAGATGTTTATTTTAGTGCATGTGTATACCTGAAGATATTATTCAAGGGGTCGTTTGGGTGAATTGTTTACTTTAGTGCATGTATATACCTGGAGATATTATTGAAGGGGTCGCTTGGGTGAAATGTTTTTTAGTGCATGTGTGTACCTGGAGATATTACTGAAAGGGTCGCTTGGGTGAGATGTTTATTTTATTGCATGTATACACTTGGAGATATTATTGAAGGGGTTGCTTGGGTGAAATGTTTTTTAGTGCATGTGTGTACCTGGAGATATTATTGAAAAGGTCGTTTGGGTGAAATGTTTATTTTAGTACTTGTGTATACCTGTTGATACTACTGAAGGGGTCACTTGGGTAAAATGTTTATTTTAGTGCTTGTGCATACCTGGAGATGTTACTGAAGGGGCCGCTTGGGTGAAGTATTTTGTTTTACTGCTTGTGCAAACTACGGCATGTTACTGAAAGAGTTGCTTGGGTGAATACTTCAATTCAGTGCTTGTACATTCCAGAAAGTGTTACTGAAGAGGTCATTAGAGGAAATAATTTATTTGTGTGTCAGGGAAGTGCTTGTACATACGTGGCCAGATTGCAGAAGTGACCGCTGGACAAAACAAATTATTGTGTCATTTGTGCATGCTTAATACAAACTATTGAAGGGGTTGCTGAGAGAATTAATTCATTTGTGAGTCAGGGAAGTGCTTGTGCATACTTGGACAAACAAATTTGTGGACTGCAACTCCAATATCAAAGGTGAAGCACCACATTTAACAATGGATGTGTGTACCACTGGGATGTTGGACTATGAATTGTAAAAGTACTTCATTAGCATACTACACTTTACAACACTTCTCATTTACATATCTTTATTTTTTAGGCCTTGTGCATTAGTGTAAGTGGCCTCTATGAATTGTACCTTTGCTACACCAATTTGTAAGTATCAGGAATACCCCTATTGCATTTGCACAAGCGACTCTGAATACTGCACTATCTGTTAATCTATCCCTAAACTACATAGATATAACTTTGTTTTTCTGCTTAGCATTCTGGTACATTCATTGAAGAAACTTGCTCTCTTTTCTTTGTCGTGTTCCTTTTCAGTTTTTGTATGTTTAAATTTAATTAATTTCTGATTAAAGCCTATACTTTAATGTCATGTTAAACACGGTTCCCTTTTATTCAATTATTCAACAAATAACTAGATTTGCTGAGCATGACTGCAATAACACTTCGAATGTAGCACTGTGAATGTTACTATACAAATCTTTTGAGATTGAAATGTTCAAAACTCTGTGCCTTCTAAGAGATGTCTTTTATTACCTCCTTATTTTGTAATCCAGTATAATGTTTGTAGTTGATCTCCTCAGTGAGGTAAAATGTTTATGGTTTGTTTTGGTGCTCACCGTAATGCCTTACAGATATGTCACCTGTACTTTACTACAATTTGGTCCACACAAGTAGGAATCAATAGCTCTGCGTGGGCTTTTTCCTTTACTTATTTTATAAGTTCATCCAGAAGCTATTCCCCTCATACACCCCCCCCCCCCCTCATAAGCTCTGCTTCTCAAAACTCCTACTCTGCCTGTCTTGAGAGGTCAGTAGCTTCCATGCGGTACTTTTTTATTTACTTGTTCTTGTGTTTCAGTCTCATTATTATTATAAATATTTTTGTAACATTACTGTTATTTATTCTCAGAAAAAAACAGTGTAAATTCCTACATTCAGTCTGCTTATTAGCAATACAATAGTAATAATAAGGGAAGGTTAACTTAGGTTCATAGGTTCATAGGTAGGTACTAGGCTATTAGCCCTAGGGCCTTTATAAGCCTAGCCAAAAAGGTACCCTGGCTTTCGCAATCCAAGAAAATTATTTTCCTGTGCTGTTGTCAAGCAGAACCACAGGAGTGATCCCTGGGGTGAATTTCCTATTACCCATCCAATCATCAAGAGTGATAATGAGGAGCTCTGTTTGACATAGACAGGTAGTTTGTTCCAGAGTATGGGAAGTCTCTGGGACAGGAATCTATCCCTCCATCATGTCCAGTTTATTGTGGTGACAAGGTTTAGGTCCCTAGAGCGTGTAGCTCGGAGGGTTTGGGATTTCTTTAAGTGGAGCATGTCCAACAGCTCTGGGTTTGACATAGCTTTGTATGTTAGGCAGAGATCGCCAATGAGTAGGCGATATGTGACGGAGTAAAGCTGGAGTTTTTTGAGACGGTCTGCGTAAGGCATCTGTTTGAGGCCAGTAATCCTCTTTGTGAGGTATTTTTGCAGCCTTTCCAGTTGTTGTAGATGTCTTGTGAGGTACATACCAAAAGAGGCGTTGTACTCTATAATGGGTCTAATGAGTGATGAGTAGAGGGGAACAATGACCTCTTTTTTTCTGGATGAGAAACCTTTTGTGATGAGGTGTGCCACGTAGAAGGATTTCCTGACCACTGTGGCAATGTGATTATCAAAGGAGAGACTACTGCCCACCTGTGTCCCAAGGTCTCTTATCACACTTTCGGTGTTAAGTAGACTACCGCCTATGTGGTAGTTCATGGGTACAGAGTTTTTACCAAAGGGGATGACAATGCACTTTTTGGCATTGAGTTTGAGACCATGTCTTTGACACCAGGCATCTGTCTCAGTGGGGCCATTTTGTAGGATGTCCACATCGTTAGGAGTTTCAATTATGGCTCCTAGTTTGCAGTCATCTGCAAATTTAGTTAACCAAAGACCTTCTGTGTTAGCCTTTACTTCAGAGAAGTAGATACCAAACAGGAGAGGACCCAGGACTGAACCCTGTGGTACTCCACTTGTCACTGGTCTGAAGTCTGATTTAGAGTCTGCTACTTTCACGGTGTGGGTTCTGTCAGTAAGCCAGTTGGCAACCCATCTTGTGACATAGGGATTTATACCTAGTTTAGTGAGTTTATCTATAATTCCAGAGTAGGGGATGGTGTCGAACGCCTTGGCGAGATCTAGATATGCTGTGTGAACCACCTTACCCTCATCTATGGCTTTGGTGACTATTTCAAAGAAGTCTATCAGGTTTAGGAGACATGATCTGATTTTACAAACCCAAACTGTGTGGGGTCCAGAGTTTGAAGATCTCCAATGTCTTTGTTTATGAGTTCCATGATGATACATTCCATGGCCTTGCAGACGAGGCTCATCAGGTTAATGGGGCGGTAGTTCCCGGGGTCTGTTGTGACCCCCTTTGTGGAGTGGGATAACTGTCACAGTGCGCCATTCAATGGGCACAAAGCCTTAGGTGAGGCTATGATTGAACATGGTACTTAGGTGGGGTTCCAGTTCATTCTGTAGTTCATGTATAAGGCAGCCTGGGATGTTGTCAGGTCCCATGGATGCTGTGTTCTTGGCTTTGGAGAGTGAAGTTTTTACCTGTGCAGCCGTGATTACAGGAACTTTGCATTCTTCCAGTATAAAGATGGGCCCTTTAGGGGGTGAGAGGGGGGGTAAAGTTAGCACTGAGCCTATCTGCCAGGATGTTGGCAATATCAGTTGGTTCTGTATATTTAGTGTCATTGTGCTGTAACTCAGAGCAGATCTGAGTGTTGCCATTGAGATTTTTGACATAGCCATAGAATGCTTTGTGGTTTTCTTTAGAATCAGTGGCAATTTTGTTTTCATAACTAGCATTGGAGGATTTTATAAGGGATCTCAGCAACTTACTGAGGCTGACCAGGGAGTTCCTCCAATCATGGGAGTTTACTCTTTTTGCAACAGTTTCTTTCTTCTGTTGTAGAGTTTGTTTATGGCAGAAGACCACCAGATTGGCTTCCTTTTTTTGGAGGATAGCATCTTGGTTCTGTTAGGGATAGCACAATCCATGCACTCATGTAAGTGCTTATAAAGTGCATTTGTGTAGGATTCAGCAGTCGTACCTCTATTGTCCATCTGCATGGGTGTCATGAAGTTTGCCACTTCTGTCTTAACTTGGATAGATGATAAGGGAGAGGGATCTGCACTTATACCCTCTAGGCTTTTGGATATCGACAAAGATTTTATCTACCTTCATAGTGCCTTTTATAAGCAATGCCAAACTGATATATCTCCAACTTAACTGAACTTTTGAAGGAATATCTGAAGGGGTATTGTGCAACAACAAACTCCACTACCTGCAAGCCTTCCTCTCCCTGGAAAATGTAGACATCTATGTAGTAAGGGAAACATGGTTTAAAGTCACAGAGAGTACCCTGGCAGTCCAAGGTTGTAATGCCTTTCACACCTTTTGACCAGCTACTACACAGGAAGGAACTAAAGGTGGAGGAGCCTCAGTTTATATTAAAAGCAGCCACATATCCAGACTAGTTAATGTGCATGACCCACTGGAGTGTATACATGTGCAACTCACTATAAACAGGGTCTTGTAGCATATCCTTGCAACCTATATATCCCCCTCCATGTCCCAGGAAATCCATATTGTCTATCTTAGTGTACTTGGGTCCCTCACCGTTCAACCCAATACGATTTTAATGGGGGATCTCAACTATGCCACTGTAGATTGGGAATCCTACACCACTTCTAATGCATAAGCCCAGCGATTGCTAAACATTAATACCAACATCCTGGAACAGTTGATCCTTTCTCCAACCAGGGGGTACAGCAATCCTTGACCTTGTACTCTCAAACATGTGAGAGCAATGTTTGTCACCCTAAGTAATGTCCTTGCTCATCAGATCTAACCATAAGGCAGTATTTCTTGAAATAAAAATTAAATCTGGGGACCCAGCAAAACCAAAAACCTTTATAAACTATTCCAAAGCTAACATCTCTCAGCTAAGTGACACGTTGGCTAAATTCCAAGCAGCCCCAAACCCAGTAAGCACCATAGCATATACTGAGATATTTGCAAAATCCCTCTGCAGCCATATTGATAGCTGTGTAGAGTGAGTTATGCCCACTTGTATTACGAACAAGACAAACCCAAAAGACAAACCACCCTAGTGGAATCACAATATAGGATAATAGGAAGTTACTAGGCTATTGGCCCTGAGGCCCTTACAAGCCTAACCAAGAATTGAGCCCATTTTCCAACAAGTCAGCACCTTATGCCACTGTCCAGCAGGGACACAGGTGGAATCCCAAAGGGTGTATTTATTGTTCCCCATCCAGTTGTCCAGGTTGCACTTAAAAAGGTTTAATGAGGTACTCTGCTTTACGTGGAGAGGGAGTCTATTCCACAAAAAGGGGAGTCTCTGGGACACAAATCTGTCCCACCAACAAGTCCTATTAATGTTACAGACCAGCTTGAGGTTGAGCATGTAGGTTACCGGAGTGGACCTTGACTTGCGGATATGCAACAGTCCCATCGGGGCAGGGTCTGAGATTGCTTTGGATGCCAGACAGAGGTCACCTCTGAGGAGGCTGCAAGAGACTGAGTAGAGGGACAGGACTTTTAGCCTATCTGTGTAGGGTAGATGTTTGAGGCCCTGGATTCTCCGGGTGTGGAACCTCTGTTATCTCTCCAGCTGCTGCATGTGCTTTGTGAGGTACATGCTGAAAGGGGCATTGCACTCAATAATGGGTCTTAAAAGGGAAACATACAGGGATGTTATGACCACCTTGTCCTAGATGAGATAACCTTACTAATGAGGTGGGCCATATAGAAAGCTTTTCATACAACGGTGGTCAAAAGTCAGTTTGCTATCAACCTGAGTGCCAAAGTCCCTCACACCTAATTGAGTGCTTAGTACCTTATTATCAATGTGATAATTTGTGGGGATGTCACTCTCCCCAAAAGGGATGATGATGCATTTTTTGGCATTTAGTTTGAAGCCATGTTTCTGGCACCAGGCATTTGTTTGGGTGAGACCCTCTTGGAGGATGTGCACATCACTAGAGGAATTGATGACAGCACCCAGCTTGTAGTCATCTGCAAACTTGGTCAGCTATAGCCCACTAGATTTAGCCTACACATCCGAGAAGTATATCCCAAGCAGCAGAGGCCCCAAGACTGATCCCTGGGGTACACCACTTGTTATGGGTCTACTACTTGAGGCGGCTTCCCCTGATTTGAATAGGTGGGTTCTATCAGTGAGCCAGTTTGCTACCCATCTGGTAACATATGGATTGATGCCTAGTTGAGAGAGTTTATCTATTATACCTGAGTGGGGAATAGTATCAAAGGCTTTGGGCAGGTCAAGGTAGGAGGTGTGCACCATCTTCCCCTCGTCTATAGCCTTGGTGACTGTATCAAAGAAGTCGACCGAATTTAACAGGCATGACCTCCCCTTGACAAAACCAAACTGTGTGGGATCAAGTGTCTGGAGGTTGCCAATGTCCTTGTTAATGATGTCCATGATAATCCTCTCTATGGCCTTGCAAATCAGACTAGTTAGGCTGATGGGTCTATAATTTCCTGGATCAGTGGACGCTCCACCTTTGTGCAAAAGGATGACAGTAGCTGTCCTCCACTCGGCTGGGATGAAGCCATTACTCAGGCTTTGGTTGAATAGGGTGCCTAATGGTGTTGCAAGTTCCTGTCTAGGTTCATGTAGGATGCAGTCTGGTATGTTTTGGACTCAAAGTTTAATTTGGAGGATTTCATTAGTGCTCTTATTTGCTTGTGCAGCTAAGGAGAGATTGCTTTCAATTAGGCACTTGCTCATTCATGGTCCTGGACAGCAATTTTTTTTTCTTTTATTATAGAGTTTATTTATTGTAGAGATCCACCAGACAGGTTTAGTCTTCCCTGAGGAAGATGATTTTGTTCTGTCTGGTATTCCTGATTCTGTGCAGCTATATAAATGCTCATATAGTAGGTTTGGACATATGAGCCAGTTCCTATGGAGTAGGAGGAGGCTGTGAAGCTGTTTATACCCTCCCTCAGGAGGTTGTAATCAGCTTTGGAGAAGTATTTTTGCTTGACCCTAGCTAGGGGAGGTTGGGGGAGATGGTGACTTCGAAGTGACTGCTTTGTGGTTGGATCTTACCAGGGATGATGACACTGTAGGGATGCTGCAGTAGTTACTCTTGTTGGTTAATACCAAGTCCAAGATATTTTCACCTCTTGTGAGGGTGTCACCCAACTGATCCAAGGCATTTGCATTGACGAAGTCAAAGAATCTCTGGGCATTTGTGTTTTGGCATGAGTATTTCTTCCAATCTGTGGTTGGATAGTTAAAGTCACCTAGGATCAGGATAAAGGGTTAAATCTTGATAGATTTGAAGACATACAAATTGGTGGAGTGGGCATCTTGAGTCAAAGTTGGAAGCTTATAGCTAGCTATGGTTTGAATAGGGGTCTTGTCAATTGTTAACCACACCTGGAGTGTTTTCTGTGCATCATACTGTTTGAACAGCCTAGAGGTGTGTATGTCTTTTATTTATTTTACATTTGTTTTCTGGGAAGGTCAAACTGGATACATGTCCTTTTTCAGCAGACGCCTGGGGGGAAACAGCTCCAATTAGAACAGTAAAATGCAAAAATAAGGAACAAAAATGTATAATACAAGTCAACAGATGCTTAGTAGGAATATTCTGAACTTAATACATAAATGTACCCTGTACAAATCATCAAGGCTAAGTACCAATAATGTATATTGTAGTATCAAGTTAATGTTACATAAAGATCAGGACATTAGTGGTAGTTTTACATGTTTGCTTCATAGGTTCATAGGTTCATAGGTTGGTACTAGGCTATCGGCCCTAAGGCCTATGCAAGCCTAGCCATAACAATTCCCTGGAAATTTTTTCCCACAATATTTACTTCTCTGGGCCCCTGTCTAGCAGGGCAACTGACATGATCCCCGGGGTGAATTTCCTATCTCTCATCCAATCATCAAGGTTCCTTTTGAAGAGGGCCAATGAGATGCTCTGCTTGACATGTATGGGCGGCCTATTCCAGAGTATGGGGAGTCTCTGGGTCAGGAACCTATCCATCCAGCATGTTTTGTTCATTGTGATGATAAGGTTTAGATCCTTGGAGCCTGTGGCTCTGAGGGATTGGGATTTCTTTAAGTGGAGCATGTCCAACAGCTCAGGGTTTGACATGGCCTTGTATGTTAAGCAGAGATTGCCTCTGAGTAGACGATATGCCACAGAGTATAGCTGGAGTTTTTTTAGACAGTCAGCATATGGCATCTGCTTTAGACCTGTGATTCTTTTAGTGAGGTATTTCTGTGGCCTTTCCAGCTGTTGCAGATGTCTTGTGAGGTACATACCATATGGGGCATTATACTCTATAATGGGTCTAATGAGAGATGAGTACAGTGGGACAATGACCTCCTTTTTTTCTGGATGAAAAGCCCTTAGTGATGAGGTGTGCCATGTAGAAGGATTTCCTGACTGTTGTGGCGATGTGGTTATCAAAAGTGAGACCACTGTCCACTTGTGTCCCAGAGTCTCTCATCACACTTTCGATGTTTAGTGTCCTGCCACCTATGTGGTAGTTCATGGGTGCATGTTTTTTTCCAAAGGGGATGACTATACATTTCTTGGCATTAAGCTTGAGCCCATGGCTCTGGCACCAGGCATCTGTTTCTGTAAGGCCCTTTTGTAGAATATCCACATCATTTGGAGATTCAGTAATGGCTCCCAGTTTGCAGTCATCTGCAAACTTTGTTAGCCAGAGTCCCTTAGTGTTGGCCTGTACTTCAGAGAAGTAGTAGATGCCAAACAAGAGTGGTCCCAGGACTGAACCCTGAGGTACTCCACTTATCACTTGTCTGGAGCTGAATTTGAAGTCGGCTACTTTTACGGTCTGGGTTCTGTCAGTAAGCCAGTTGGCAACCCATCGAGTGATGTAGGGATTTATGCCCAGCTTAGTAAATTTATCTATGATTCCAGAGTGGGGGATGGTGTCGAAGGCCTTGGCAAGGTCCAGGTAGGCTGTGTGGACCTCCTTACCCTCGTCCACAGCTCTGGAGACCGATTCAAAGAAGTCAGTCAGATTCAGGAGACAAGATCGGCCCTTCACAAACCCAAACTGGGTGGGGTCCAGTGTCTGGAGGTTGCCAATGTCTTTGTTCATAAGTTCCATGGTAATGCGGTCCATACCCTTGCAGATCAGGCTTGTCAGACTGATGGGACAGTAGTTCCCGGGATCCAAGGTGGATCCTCCCTTGTGGATCGGGATAACTGTAGCTGTGCACCACTCAGTGGGCACGAAGCCTGAGGTGAGGCTATGATTAAACATGACACTTAGGTGGGGTGCCAGTTCATTTTGTAGTTCATGTAGTACACAGCCTGGGGATATCATCTGGTCCCATGGATGCTGTATTCTTAGCTTTGGAGAGTGCTGTTTCTACCTGTGTGGCTTTGATTATCGGAATTTGGCAATCTTTTGGTATTGAGATGGGCCCTTTAGGCGGTGAGAGGGGAGTGAAGTTGGCACTAAATCGATCTGCCAGGATATTGGCAGTATCCTTGGGATCAGTATATTTAATGCCATTCTGTTGTAGCTCAGAGCAGATCTGAGCATTGTCATTTAGATTATTGACATAACTAAAGAATGCCTTGTGGTTGTCTTTGGAATCTTTGGCAATTTTATTTTCGTAACTAGCTTTTGAGGATTTTATGAGGGATCTCAGCTTCTTACTGAGGCTGGAGAGGAAGTTTTTTGCATCCTGGGATTTTCCTCTTTTCTGCAACAGTTTCTTCCTTCTGTTGTATAGTTTGTTTATAGCAGGGGACCACCAGATTGGCTTCCATTTTTTGGAGAAGAGCATCTTGGTTCTATTTGGGATGGCACGATTCATGCACGAGTGGATGTGCTCGTACAGTACCTTAATGTAGGATTCTGCAGTTGAACTTCCAGATCCCGTCTGCGTGGGTGTTGTGAAGTTTGTCACTTCTGACTTCAGTAGCATGAAGTTGGCTTTGGAGAAGTTTTTTAAGGAGGTTTCCTTACTGGGGGGGTGGGGGGTAGGATGTGGATGTCAAGAGTGATTTGCATATGGTCAGACTTGACCAATGAGGGGGTGACCACTGGTATGGAGCATCTGTCTCCCATGTTGGTAATGACCAGGTCTAGGATATTGGAGCCCCTGGTGGGACAAATGATTAGTTGATCCAGGGCGTTGGAATTTATGAATTCCACGAACCGTTGGGAAAAGGAGTTGGTACCCAAGTAGTTTTCCCAATTAATGGCAGGGTAGTTGAAATCACCTAGTATTAGAGTGTTTGGTTGTATCTTACTATTTTCCAGTATGTTTAGGAAGGTGTAGTGAGAATCTTGGGGTATGGTGGGGGATTTGTAGCAAGCTACAATTTGGATTGCAGTCTTACCTAGTGTTAGTTGCACCTGGAGAATTTCAGATGCATTGTGTTGGGCAACTAGCCTGGAGGTGTGAATATCCTTGGTGAATATGGACACTCCTCCACCTTTAGTGTTTCGTTCTTGGTTTGGTGGTCGAAAAGTGTAGTAAGAATTGTAGCCTGGTATTGCAGGGGTGCTCTCTAGAGCCTTGAACCAGGTCTCAGTCACTGCACAGATATCGATGTTCTCCATTTTTAGGAGTGCCTCGAGAGTGTGCATTTTGAGGTTTAGACTTCTAGCATTGAGTAGTATTACCTTCAGATTTTGCATGCTTGCATCTGTAACGGTGGTGGTTTTATCCTTTGAACCTTGCCTAAAAAAGGCACTATAGGGGTGGCAAGAGCTTTAGCCAGTAACCTGAATCCCAGGGGTGACAGGTGCAGACCATCTCTGGCAAAGCATCGTGGTTTGTCGATCATGTCTTCCCAGGCAGACAAATACTGGATCCCCTTTGAATGACACCAGAAGCTTAGCCAATTGTTGAAGTCAATCATTTTGTCATTTTACTGTGGTATCATTCTGGGCGAAGGCAGGATGCTACTCAGGGCTAGGGTCATACCTGCCTGGGTCACATGATCCAAGAGCTCTTCCATGTCTCTTTTCATGTAGTCCAGGTAGGTACGTCTCAAGTCATTTACTCCTGCATGGACAATGACAGAGACGTATTTGTACTTGTTGTGGAGTGACTTGAGTGCATGCGTTATGTGGCGGATCCTGGCACTCGACAGGCAGCTGACTGTAATTTTCTCCTTGTTCAGCCTGGTGAGTGGGACATCAGTGTGCCTGACTATAGAGTCACCTATGACTAAAGTGTTGGGTACATTGTCTTGCCTTAGGGGTTGTTGTTGGGTGGCACACTGGTGTTGTGAGCTATGTGTCACTTTGGTTGTGACTGGTGTTTGTTTGCATTTCGGCTTCGGAGGTCCTTGTTGCTTTGGCAGGTTAATGTTAAGGGCCTCCGTATATGTGTGTGTTTAGTGTTGATATGTGTGGGAGTTGATGATGTGGGTTTTGAAGGGCTGTGAGTTGCTAGAGGTGTAATGCAGGTGTTAGCCTTCTCCTCTTGACTGTCTAGCACAGTCTTGACCGGAGAGCTTTGCTTCCAGTTTGGCTATGTAAGTGCATCTCTCGCAGGTTGTAGTGTTGGGTGGTAGGAGGAGAGGATTGTCTGTGTACATGAGGCAGTTGCCGCATTGCCCCAGTATGCCCAGATTCACCAGGTGGACAGGAGAAAGCACCAGAAGCTGACCCTTGGACATGCCTGTTTAGGTGCTTTTCTGTAAGGTTTAAGAGCTGCTTTCCCTTACCTTTGCAAGGTACTTTGCAATTGTAGGCTGTTTATTGCCTATGATTAATTTCTGCTTATTGACAAGGAGAGCTGAGTGCTTGTATCAGTTTCAGGCTTCCTAGCGCTTTACAACAGGTTCTAGAGAAAGTGCTAGTCACAGGGGTTCAGATTTTAGTGCTACTACTGAGAAACCAGCTAGTTTTAAGGGAAAATTTGAAGAGCAGACTTTCTGGCACCTGGAATAGTTTAATTGTAGCCTCATAGTGCTGCACGATGTGAAAAATGTGCAAACTCACGCGTTTTTAAGCCATAAAGTTGAAAGGGATAGAAATCAGCCCAAAAAGGCTAATAAAATTACAATTTCAGAGCTGGAAACCACTCTTCTAGCGTTAGATAGGCAGTACAATGCTCACCAGTCCCACTGGTAGGCAGTAGGACTTCCTTCTGCCACAGCAAGGTCTGGATAGCTCTGAGCACAGAAAATAAAGTCCTGAGACAAGCAAAGCCTGGGATATGGACTGGCTAGAAAAGGTGGGAAATGAGCAAACAAGGTAGTATATATATATATATGTGTGTATATATATATATATATATTTTTTTGTTGTTGCTGAAACAGGCTAAAACCATGCAATAATACAGTAAATAAACACAGAAAAGTCTGACACACTTGAGTGTGTAGTCCTAAACAGTAAATGCAATTAAAACTCTACAAAATTAGCAATTTAAAACTTTTTAAATGAAGCAAGGCAAGTGCACAACTGAAAAACGTTTAAGTGGCAGTAATACAGGAGAATAAGTAGCTAGTCTACATATACAGAGAAGTGTATATATACAGAAAAGCAGCTAAAACACACAAACACTTCAGATGCAGTGCAACCTAGAGCACTTGAGTTGTAGCAATATAAAGGCAATTACAGTTATAATAAATGCTCTAAAATATACGCTATATTTCGAAAATGTTTGAGAAGCACAGTCAGAACATAAGGAAATTCAGGCATTTTTTTTTTTTAAGGGAAAAAGGAGAAACAGAAGGCCTTATCAAATGCTCTCTCTGTATTAGGTAGAATGAGCTAATGACACTAGACTGGGAGGAGTGTCCCAGATCTGATTTACAGTAGTGGCGGGCATCTGCAAAGCCACCAAGTATAACACAAGACACCAAGACACCAACAGGGAGGGTGGGTGGGGAGCTATTAGCCTACAAAACACTAGAGAAAGCCACAAAATGAAAGTTTTTAAACAGGTAAAGATTTGTAAAGATACAGAATGCTTTAACTGCAAACAAATTAGTTACCCGTGCAGATTATAATAAAAGTGCTATATATAAATTGCTGGAAACAATGAATTGTATAAATAATCGAAAAAAAACAGGATACTTATATATCTCAGCTAAGAGTTGGAGTCAACAGCTCTCAGCCACTCTGCTCAGGAAAAAGAATCACAGTGAGAGGCTTTACATTATAGTGATAGCAAAAATCACACACTGAATATATATTTCAACTCCACCTCCTTTTGTTTTGCTGTGCATGGTTTGGGGTCTGAATGAATGATAAGATGAGTAACCTGGTATGGCTGGGGTGCTGTCCGCAGCTTTGAACTAGGTTTCTGTGACTGCACAAATGTCAGCTTCTTGCATGGTTAAGAATGCTTGCAATGAGTGCATTTTCATGTTTAGACTCCTAGCGTTTAGCAGCGTGACCTTTAATTTATGTTTTGATGAAATGTTCATGTTGGTAGTTCTGACCTCATGGCATTGCCTAAAAAAGGCACTATGGGGGAGGCCTTTGCCAGTAGCCTGAAACCCAAGGGAGACAGATGCAGGCCATCTCTGGCAAAGCATCATGGTCTGTCAGTCATGTCATCCCAGGCTGTCAGGTACTGAATCCCCTTGGAATGACACCAGAAACTAAGCCAATTGTTAAAGTCAGTCAATTTCTGTTTGTATTGAGGATTCATTCTGGCTGATGGTAAAATGCTGCTTAAGGCTAGGAACATACCTGCCTGGGACACATACTCAGCGAGATCGATCATGTTTCTCTTCATATATTCCAGGGAGGTACATCTCAATTCATTCACTCCAACATGGACTATGACAGTCATAACAGTGTCTGTTGAGAGACTTGAGTGCATTGGCGATATAGTGGATTCTGGCACCTGACAGACAACTAACTGTGACTTTCTCCGTATCCAGTCTGGTGAGGGTCACATCTGTGTGTCTCGCAATGGAGTGTCCTATGACTAATATGTTGGGTTTATGTTCAGGCTTTAGCGGCTGGGAGATACAGGTTTGTGGACTATTTGTAGTGTGTGGTATGAGGGACAGTGGAGTTCGCATGTTTTTTGCCTCGGAGGTCTCTTTAGTTTGGGTATGCTTTTGTTGAGGACCTCTGCAAATGTGGGGGGGGTGTTGTGTAGGTGTGGGTAGTGTTTGAGGTGTGGCGTTCATGTCGCCAACCTTCTCAGTGCCAGATATACTGGTTTGTGAGGGAGAGAGCAATGACACTAGGTGCTTGATGAAATTGGATCTCTCACAAATCAGAGGGCTGTCCGTGTACATGAGGCAGTTGCTACACTGTCTCAGGATGTATCAACCAGCCTGGCAGGAGAAAATGTAGGAAACTGTCCATTCATATTTGTCAGAAACTGAAAGAGCTAAGAGGGTAAAGGGAGGAAGGTCTAAGAGTAGTAATACCAGATGTTAACACCAGTGCTACTAAGGGAAAATTTGTAGCTGGAATACCTCAAAAAGTGTTAAAAACCTCTCATTGCAGCAGACCTGCATCTAGACTATGTTACTCAATTTTAAGGTTAAGATCACAGTAAAAAACTCACAGTGAAGCACAGATCAATCATTTATAGTCAAAATAACAGAAATCACAGTATGAAAAAATAGAGTTAAACAACAATGAAATGCAGTAAAATGCAGTTAAACAGTAATGAGCAGTAGATATGAGAATTAAATATAGTTAATCAGTAGACTGGTTTAAAACAGTAGCACACAATCACAACAGTAATAGACAGCACAAATAAATCAGCAATTTAGTGAAATAGTGTCATCGATTTAATGAGGCTACCATCAAGAAATAACAAATACGGCAAACTAAATACAGTTGAACTCCAAAGCACAAGCAGCAAGATGAAGTAGGAAGAGGTACAGTTTTTTTTTTGTTAAGTAGAAAGTGAGGAGACAGAACATAATAAGATAATTCAAGGTTGAGAAGCTAAAGGGTGGGCCTTTACAAAGTTCTCACTATAAACACTAGAATGTCCAGTATCAGCTTTATACTAGAGGCGAGCAACTCAAACCACCAAGCTTTAGGACCACAACAGCAGCTGGGTGAGTGGATGGGATCTAAAAACAGTTGCACAGATTAAACAGATATGCAGTAAAACACAAGTGCAGAAAACAGTTCAAAATAAGCACTTATCTTTTTCCAATATCATATGTTCATAGGTAGGTACTAGGCTATCGGCCCTATGGGCCTATACAAGCCTAGCCAAAAAGGTACCCTGGCGTTCACCACCCAAGAAAATTATTTTCCTGTGCCCCTGTCGAGCAGAGCCACAGAGGTGATCCCCTGAGGTGAATTTCCTTTTTCCCATCCAATCATAAAGATTTTTCTTGAAGAGTGCTAATGCGGAGCTTTGTTTGATATAGATAGGTAGTTTGTTCCAGTTGTTGTTTGAGTATAGGAAGTCTCTGGGATATCACAGCAGAGCAAATGCCAGAAGGTCTATCTCACTGCAGCTTTGAACAGCTTGATCAAACAAGTACAAACTGGTTTAAAACACTGGTTATTAAAGGCAGAGAAACAGAAACCTGCCAAATTATCCAATAAAAACAACACAGTGTTGCAGGAATGCTTTTAGCTAGATCAGACCAGACTCATTTTCTCTCCCACAAAGAAACAGCTAGGCCTGTCCAGACAAAATATTTCACTACAAGCTCTAAAGGTCACAGACAATAACAGCTATTCAGCTCTAACAGACAGCAAAAAGGAGACTAAAAACAGTTGCATAGATTAAACAGATATGCAGTAAAACAGAAGTGCAGAAAACAGTTGAAAATAAGCTCTTATCTTTTTCTAATATCACAGCAGAGCAAGTAGCAGAAGGACAATCCCACTGTAACTTTGAACAGCTTGAGCAAACAAGTACAAACTGGTTTAAAACACTGGCTATTAAAGGCAGAGAAACAGAAACCAACAAAATTATCTAATCAAAATAAGACAGTCCCCTAGATTCTCTATGCCTTGGCAGGATTAGTGCAGGAGCTCCAGCAGCCAATATGTCTGCTTTGCCATCCAGGAACAGCCTGCAGGGGTGTGCACAAGTGCTCCTGCACTAGTCCTGCATGGTCTAAGCCCCTGTATGCAAATCATCCCATTTGCAGGAGAAATCCATGCAAATGAGGTGAATTTGCGATCCAGGAAGCTTGCAACTGGCTGTGCAGGACTAGTGCAATCTGCAGAAATCTACTCAGTTAATAACCGAGTACATTTCTGCAAAATCCAAAACGGAGCTGTGACAGCTCCAAATAAAGGCTGCATATTAGTTAGGAAGTATGCCAATGGCCAAGTATAAGGCCATTGGCATTGCAAACAGCCAAAAAAATTTAAAAAATCAACTTTTAACTTTTTTAGCAGATCTCGGCTGTTTAAGCATAGGGCAGCAGCATGCAAATAGGATTGGGGGGAAAATAACAAAATAAACCTAAATTAAGCATTCTAACTAAAATAACTATTCTGCCATGCAAGTCAATGGCAGGCAGAAGACAACATGGCCAGTGATTAGTGGTTGCTAAGGGGGAGGCTCAATGTGAGACATGTAACTATGCATTAGCAGGCAACCCTATGCGAATGAGGGGAATGATAGTGAAATTCAGTTTTCCCCAGCGTGCTAGTCAGGTCCCAACAGTGTAAGAGTAGGAGTAGCTTGGTGCAAGCATAGGAGTTAGCTGACGTCATGGGGGGATTTGTTAGGCATACTGTAAGCAGATTGGAGCCCTGTGGCTCAGGTTTGCTCCTAGTTTAGTACAACTAAGCTAGGGGGTGTGTCTGAATCTGCCTAGCACTCTTTACATTGTCTAAGTGGGTGTGTGCACCACACACTGGGTTTTAAAGGAAGAAAAAAAAGTTAAACCAGGAAATAGCAGCTCTGTGCACATTTGAGCACTCTTGTTTGTGCAGCGCGCCCCCGGGCTTAAACAGGAAGGCAATGGGAAGGGAAAGCAGCAGTAGAAAGGTAATCAAGGAGAACTAGCATAGCTGGCAGGTGAAATGTATCAGAATCAGCTGGCAGCAGACCAGCCCAGCATAGAACATTACTATAAACTAAGCAAACACCTTCCCCTCTGGTTTTTCCCATACTCTACACCACCGATGTATACAAGCGGGGAACTTTTAACAAACAAACCTACAAAATGAGAGGGGCTGCAGCAGGCAACATAGAACAACATGTGCAAAAGGCTGAGGATGTGAATGCTGCCGATTAACCCACAGTGAGGAGAAGGAGAAGAGTGTATAGACCCAGGGTAACCAACCAGGGGCTACATGAGCTGGAGATAGTGGAGCCCTGTAGGGTGGACAGGGACCTCCTACAGCAAATTGTTGAGATGTGCCGGCCACACCTGACACACCAAACTGACTGAGGGAAACCCATCCCAGTGGATACCAAGGTATGTGTAGGCCTATGAATACTAGCCACAGGTACCTCCCAAAGGTCAACTGGGGATCTCATGGGGATCTCACAGGCATCAGCATCCAGAGTGTTCCACCAGTTCCTGGATGCCATGTCAGCACATGCCGGTGAGCACGTATATTTCCTCAATACCCATGAGATGTTGGCCAGCAATATGCGTCTCTTCCACCAAATAGCAGAATACCCTGAGGTAGTGGGTGCTATAGACTGCACGCACATATGCATCAAAGCACCACCCGGTGATCAGGGTAGGGCCTACATCAACTACAGGTGCATCCCCTCCATCAACTGCCAGGTCACCTGCGATGCCCAGGGCATTATAATGAATGTGTGTGCTGGCTGCCCTGGAAGCTATGATGATCCCCACATATGGCATCTGATGCAGCTGTACCAGAGATTTGCCAATGGGGACATCCCCTACGGTCACCTACTGGCACCTAGTGGGGGATGCTGGTTACACACTGGAGCCGTGGCTGATGACACCCATCAGAAATGCACACACACCTGAACAAGAACATCATAATGAGGCACATGCACAGACCAGACTTATAATGGAGCGTGTGTTTGGGATGCTCAAGTCACAGTTACAGTGTCTTGACATATCCGGTGGAGCCTTGCAGTACTCACCAGCTACATGTACCCAAATTGTTATGGTATGTGCCATGCTACACAATATGATCCTGTGGAAACAGCTGCAGTAGGAACAGCACGGGGCAGGGCAACACAGCCCTCCACCAATGCCAAGGCCTGCACAGGCACAGAGTGACTTGGAGAAGGAACAACCTGAGCCTGCCTCAGTAGGCAGATGGAGGCGTGCCCAGTATGCCAAGGCTGCGGCAAAGAGACAATGCATAGCACATACACTGACACAGTAGGGACCCAGGGAATGACACCTCTCTGTGTCTCGCACATACAGTAAAAAGGATGCCAAACATGACACTACCTGTGCGCAAACATGTATAGGGAGTGTACTATGTGCATCCGACATAGGCAGCCTTCCAGCACCATTCTAAATCCTGGCACAACCACAAGGTAAGTCAATCAACCTACAAATTGCCAAATGCAGTAGAATGTGTCATTACCTGTATCTATGGTATGGATGTGAGCATGCAAGAGAATTGGGTGGCTGAATGTTATGGCAGCAGATAGTAGACACCCATAGTGGCACCATGACATCTGTAACACATACTGGAGTCACCATAGTAGCCAGTACTACACAGGGTGAAAAACCCACTGCAGGAAATGTGCTGAGCGACATGTGTGTCCATGTGACTTACACATGCCAGTCAGGGAAGTTCACATACCCAACAACAGTCTCAGCCAGCAGGACAGGTGTAGACAAACCCAAACAGAGCCTGTGCTATGGCCTCTGAATGATGGTTATGGGTAACCTCCCCCCCAGGCCTATACAGACAGACTACAGCAGGTCAGGCAGTGAGATGTTAGTTATGAAGGGTAGGAAGTCAGACACTAATATGTAGGGCAACCAAAGCTAAGACCTGTAGTACACTGATAGGTAACTAGTCAGTATGATAGGTTAGAATACAGAATGAAATGGAGTACCTGACATACCAGTACAGTCATAGCAAATGTGTGCATGTGCCAGGTGTGTCCCCCATCCTATGTAGATATGTAGAAACAGTAAGGTGTGCCCCCCACTCCCATGTAGACATGTGGAAACAGTTGGGTGTGTCCCCCCACAGTCCTATGTAGAAATGTAGTAACAGTCATGTGTGCCCCCCTCCCACTCCCATGTAGACATGTAAAACAGTCAGGTGTCCCCCCCCCAAATCCTGTGTAGAAATGTAGTAACAGCCAAGTCTGCCCCCCCAATCCTATGTAGAAATTTAGTAACATGTATGAGTAGGTATAATACGAGTGGAGCACAGATGGCTAGAGGTGGCCAAGGTAGCAGGATAGGTTGTAGCATTTGCACAATATGCAGGGCTGAGTTTGTTAGGATGGTGTGTGTTTCATAATGTTTGAGAGTGGTTATTATGTATGCATGTTGAGGTAAGACCTGGTGGCCATTGCCCACTACTGCTGATAACAGGGACAAGCCCTCACAACTGCAGTGCCAAAGACAATCCCCACCAGTATAACACATGCAAGCAGTAAGCCATTGTAAATGTATGGTGGTAGTATGTGTCACCATCTGAAAGACTGACATGGCATGGCTGTTGGGCTAGATATACAAGCAGTACATAGGGGGAATTACCCCAGACATACAGTATATATTGTGTCACTGTGAAATGGTGACACCCTTGGATTTGTACATATAGGTATGCATCACAGTAACAACACCTGTAGTAGGGGATACCAGTGAGGTCTGCCTGAATACCTGCAGATCACAAAGGAGGTAGGACTGATGTATTGGGAATCAGCTGATGTACCCGCACATGCCAGCATAACTGTAATGCCCCATGCATATCTGTGTGTCGGATGCAAGTAGTGTCCATAGCACACATGCACCCAGCCACGCAAACACCACACATAGGCACCTCTCTGTCAATATCCCTGCTGTGGGAATGGGTACAGTACGACCCCACCTGTATATGGCAATAGCGGAAGACTGCAGCATGCAGTGCAGGTGTCCCATGCAGGTGTCTCCCTAGCTGTAGGTAGCACCCTGCCAGCATCCACACCACCTGGTCAAGACTGATAGAAGGTATTGGCATGAACATCTACCCTGTTACCCCAGGGGAATATACTGTATGGAGGCCTGGGACTGTAGGACTGACAATGCAATGGCCTGCCACATCTGGCTTGCATCAACACCTAATGCCCCACAGGCACTTGCCAAAGGCCTGTGTCTCACACGTACTGCCAATGCATGTTATGTCATGGACACCCAAATAATAACATAACACACTCCATTTAAGCCATATGCAAGGCCATGTGGACAAACCACAGTAACATGTCCACCATGTCCCATTGCATGAACTGTGGACCAACACTAACACACACCTGTGATGTGGTGATACCCTTAGGGAAAGTATCACATAATGTGTGTATAATGTATGGAAGAGGTTAGAATAACATAGGGTGGTGTGGGAGCATGGGCAGCATTGAATGTGCAGGGTCCGACACCAAGCTGTGTGCACACTGTCCCTGGCTGCAAACACATAAATGGGTGGCTACACACCTGCTCGTACACCACAATAGAGTAAATGTCCTGAGCCATGGCCCCATGCCTCTGGTTAACATGTGAAAATCTGTACAGCAGTGAGGCATTGCCACAGCAAGATAAGGCCACACTGCCATGTTGATGGGCGGACAAGTATAGAATCCTCTGCCAGCACTGTACCAAGGTGCTGAACTGGATACACAAACCCAGCACCAAGTGTAGCTCCCTCTCCAGAATGGCATGACTTACCATGAATACGTAGGTGTCTGCCCACAATACCGGACACAGCTGCAATCACCCTTGTCCCACAAGTCATCACTGTGAGCAAGAATGACCATCTGACAGTACATGAGGAGAGAAAACATCACTGTATCTAAAAGTACACATGTCTGAATATCTCTGCTAACAGCAGTACCATGCAGCTGAAGCAGCACAGACACAATCAACTACAGTACACACTATCCCCTGCACAGTTTGTCCCCATATTGCCAAATGATTGATGGATACCCTGCAGAAACAGTATGCTACCTGTAGGTGTACAACACAAATGTCTACACTGCAGTACAAACTACCTGGAATCGATCCACACATTCAGTACAGAAGGACATACTGGGCATGCTCACACACTTAGAGAAATGAGGGCAATGCCAGCCAACAACATACCGAAAGGTCATACTGGGCATGCTCACACACTTAAACAAATGAAGGCCATGTCTGCAAACAACAGTGTGCCAGACATATCTGGCATTTGCAGATGTTAGTGCAGACAGTCCTCATTATGCAGCACTCCTGTTTGCACTCACACTGGATAGGAATACAGGCATATATCCAAGGACAACACACTATAATAAGCCAAAAGTAGACATACACAGATGTGTGACTGTCACAAGGGGCCATCCATTATGAGGCCTGTCCCACCCAGCAGACAGCCAAATGGCTACAACCACTTGAGGTTCGGATGTCACTCACTCTTGACATTAGCCACTGGTATCTGTCAGCATGACGGACTCTGTGGTGCAAGTGCTAGTGTGCAACATGACTGTACAAGGAAGTAGTCATCTAGTAGCTGTATACACGTACCTGTGGATTATACCCTGCATGTACCGCATGTGGTGTGTCAACCTCTAGATGAATGGTTTATGACCTATGCACACACACTGTCCTCCCCATAGCTGTATTATGACAAGCCTGCTGTGGTCATCGACTTTGAAATACACCCTTGTGAATGGTGTAGGCCAGTAATCAAGGATGCTGATGTCATACCCTGTGAAATATACCTTTTGGAAGGCTGCAGCCCAGTAATCTCCGTGGCACATCCTATACTTGCATACTGCTGTAGTGTAAAAAAGTAGTTAGGTAGGAGTTCTAATCCCAGACATGGCAACTGTGTGTGTGTGTGTGTGTGTGTGTGTGTGTGTGTGTGTGTGTGTGTATGCGCGCATGTCACCATCTGTAAAGAGCAATGCTTTTTAGGCTAGTCACACTCACTGCAATTCAGATGCCCTACTGTGTCAAGGCTGCTGATGTCATACACTGTGAAATACACCTATTGGAAAGCTGCAGCCCAGTAATCTCCATGGAACATCTTATACCTGCGTACTGCTGTAGTGTAATAAACTAGTTAGGTAGGAGTTCTAATCCTAGACATGGCAAGTGTGTGTGTGTGTGTGTGTGTGTGTGTGTGTGTGTGTGTGTGTGTGTGTGTGTGTGTAGGGAGCAATGCATTTTAGCCTAGCCACACTCACTACAATTCAGATGCCTTACTTTGGCAATCCTGCTGATGTCATTCATTGTGAAATACACCTTTGGGGAAGGAGTTCTCCAGCAATCCCCGTGGTGCGTCCTATAACAGCTTCATGCTGTACTGTGGTATAGACCTCTGTCAGGGGTTCTGTACCCACATATGTCGGTTGTGGATGTTTTGTGTGTGTTTCAATGCCTGTGTAGGGAGCAATGCATTTTAGCCTAGCCACACTCACTACAATTCAAATGCCCTACTTTGGAAATCCTGCTGATGTCATTCATTGTGAAATCCACCTTTGGGGAAGGAGTTCTCCAGTAATCCTCATGCTGCATCCTATAACAGCTTCATGCTGTAGTGTTTTATAGAACTCTGGTAGGGGTTCTATTCCCACACATGTTGGTTGTGAATGTTATGTGTGTGTGTTTCAATGTCTGTGTAGTTAGCAATGCATTTTAGCCTAGCCACACTCACTACAATTCAAATGCCGTACTTTGGCAATCTTGCTGATGTCATTCTTTGTGAAATACACCTTTGGGGAAGGAGTTCTCCAGTAATCCCCATGGTGCGTTCTATAACAGAGTCATGGTGTAGTGTGATATAGAACTCTGGTAGGAGTTCTATTCCCACACCTGCAACACCTGTGGTGCCATCAGATGTGACCCACAAAGAACATACCATGCCTGAAAACATGCCATGTATGGACAGATACCACTGACACCAGGGAATGCCGTTAGCATGCTATCAATGTAGGTGCATGGTAAACCTGCTGCCCATTACCAGTTCCCACCACATGAGGCCAAGACTGGCAACATCTGATGATAATCTGTGTACACAACAACCCCAGGTACAGTTCCACATGTCACTGTACATGCATATGGGAGGTGTGCACATCCCAGACACTGTCCATGCTATGGGCTAAGGAGCACATACATGGCAAGCAATGCACAGCATTGCCCACACCCAATAGTCACCCAGGTGACTGGATGGTGAATACAGTACCCACCTGTGTGGGCAAATCCAGAAACTACACCCCTGAGCCACAGTGCAGACCATTGTTATGTGGCTTAATGCCAAGTTATACCTATCACCTAGCCTTGTATAGCCATCTGACACAGTCCACCATTACACACCAGTGAAGCATTTCACCCATGCATGTCAGTACTGGAACCGTGTGTGTGTGTGTGTGTGTGTGTGTGTGTGTGTGTGTGTGTGTGTGTGTGTGTGTGTGTGTGTGTATGTGTGTGTATTGTATGATGCATATGATCATATTCACACTCACTACAACCCCCACTGGCATACTGAAGCATGCTGTCTGATGTCAGACACCTCCCAATACCCTTTGCCCATATAACCTCCGTATGACCCCTTTGGTGCATGTGATACCTGCACAGTAATGTGTTGTGGCAATCTCACTAGTAATGAGTTGTATTCCTGGCCCTGCCAAGTGTGTCAGTGTGTGTCCCTGTGAGAGCCTGGCTGTGTTGATTCTGACACCTGTTCATGCGGACAGGCATGTGTTCTACACGTACCGTATAGCTACCATATCCCTGTTGCAGATGTCACTCATCATCACATATACGTTCTGAGGGCTCTTCAACATGTAACCTATGTGGCGCATCCAATAACTGCATAGAAATGTGATAGCACTACATAGTCATCAGGGGTTTGATATCCTGTGCTGGTAGGTGTGTGACACGAACATGCTTAAGTTTTACTCTCCCACCCCTTCCTGACTTGTCTTTGCCTCTGTCTGTCTCTCTCACTCCCTCTCTGGTGGATGTGGAGACCTACACCTGCTTTGCTTAGGCAGCAGTGTATGTATTTTAAGTGATGCTCATGATCAGCTGATGGCCTTTGCACAAATTGCAGCCCTCCTCTAGCTGATTGCATGTGGAACAGCTCTGGTAACATTCCCATAGCCAATTGCATGGAAACACACTCCAGTATCTAGGAACATCATGTTGGTGTTGGGCCTTTTCATTCACTGTAAGCAAGAACTCGATCTGTTGTTTGGCAAACAGCATCTCAGATGAATTGGGGATTTACCTCTAACAACATACACTGTGGAAATAGGGCAACACACAGGAGGGGGATGTGCCTGACCTGACTACAGACTGTAAGTGCTGCTATACTGCATTTGAAGTAAGTTGGTTTAACAGGGCGTGTGTAGATATGGCTGTCCTCTACATGTTTTAATACCTGCCGTGTCAGTGCTATGTTTATGAGGAATCCCCATCTGTAGGTCATCTGCAGACTGGGCAGTGTATGGTGCCTTTGGTTTCATGTGTTACCCACAGAACATCTATCTGTGAACTGCAGAAGGTAGTGTGAGGATTGCAGTATGTAGATGGTGAAAGCCGTGACAGTTACTGACTTCATATCCCTCATAGGGCATATGTTGCAACAAACCCTGTTACAACAGTAAATGTATGAAGTTATCACAGCAACATGTCAGTAATGGCCCTGCGTATGTGCTTCCAGCCACAACTCTGTCAACCTTTGTACATATGTCATGCACTAAAAGGTGCATATGTGCTGTACACCATAATTAGTGACATCATATCTGATAACAAGCCAGTGAGATATCAGACTACTACACATGTTATGTACAGTAGGGGTTATGTTTGATGACATAATCTGGACATTCTCTTGTTGTGTGTACAGTACTGAGGTCTGTGTAATTATGGTGAATGTCTACAGTGTGTGTATTGTTAATATGTACTTTGGCCTGTGTACAGACTGTGGTAGATGTCATTGTTCTTGGTCCCATCCTTTCTGATGTTACATGCTGCTCCACTGTATGCTACCATATCAGCTTACATGTTTGCAGGGCCATACACACACATGTCCCATACCACAGGCAGGCATCGGACCACACAGTGTAGCGGCCCAGTATATGTAGGGTTAGTGTGTGAGTGACACATATGAGGATGATGTTGAATAGGTAGTCCATATACTGTAATATTATGCTAGCTTACCATATGTGGCTGTGGCTGTGTTCACATTGGTTGTGGTTATGCACTTTCAGACAGGTGTATCTTACCCTGTGCCATGACATGCCTGTAGAGCCTGCTATATATGCAGGTACATGTGCATTCCCCCATAAGAAATGTAGGCCAGTGTTGAGCCAGTCTGCCTGTAGCCTGCACAGTGCTTTGTTACATGCCTAGCAGCTTAGTGTACTTACCCAGTGAGATGTCACGTCCAGATACTTGCCAGATGTACTGCTGACGGGCCTCCCTTAACAGTCATGTATGTCAGACAGAGCAGTGGGATGCTGTACAGATGTATGTCAATATCTAGTGGGTAGTATGTGGTCATGGCACCTCTGTATCAGCGGTTAGTATGTGTCAGGACAGACAGGGGTGTGTGAATGCATAACCTATGGGGGCAAATTTATACCAGTCGTTACATGTTATACCCATCTACATGGCTAACATTCACATTGTCAGGTTTGGTCCACATGTTTTGCACTAAGTGGTTCTGTGTATATCTCTGGACTGTCCAGAGTGTGTCAGGATGTCCACATATATTGGCCAATATCTTTGCTGTAGTCCACAGGAGCATTATGTGCTAGCAGCGGTACTGTACTAGGATGTCCTTAGGATGTCTGTCAGTAGCCAATGGCGCACATGTGAAAAGCAGATGTGACATCCCATGCACACCATGTCTGTGAAGACAATCCCTATTACAGTAGCAATAGTCTACTAATATACCTGCTATACATACCTGACATCCCCTTGCACTATGAAGTTGGGACTATAGGGGCTGAGGTAGGACTACACTCCATGTTCAGGACATATGGTGAAAATATATGTATATATAATTATCCAGATATCTATATAGATATATACACATATACATATCGACATATATAGATGGGTATGTATATGTACATAGATATACCCAAATATATACATATATAGAGCAATATATGTCTACACATATACAGATAGTGATACATATGCACATATATGTATGGATATGTACATATATATATTGACAGTAGTAGGTATATCAGAATAGATATGTCTGCACATATAGTTATAGATATCTACATATATACCAACATAATTAGGCATATCTGTACATATAGGATGTGCATACATATATAGCTATATAGACATATATCTATATATACATATACATATATCTCGATATACACATGTCTATATATATATATATATATATATATATATATATATATATATATATATATATACATATATATATATATATATATATGTGTGTGTATATATATATATATATATATATATATATATATATATATATATATATATATGTGTGTGTGTACATATGAAGAGATGTACACATGACCATATATATGTAGCACTATACAGATGTGTATGCAGACATATGTATGAGTACATGTAGACATATGTAGACCTATTATATGTATACAGCCATATTCCTGTCATGAGTAAATGTCACGGTTGTGTATACCCTCCCACATGTATCTCACCGTATGTATCTGCTATGTGCACATTATGATAAAACAACATATGTGATGCAACAGTCATATTAATAACAAGGACTACACAATTTAGGAACTACAGGCAAATGTTCAATACTACTCAATATATGTATTGACAGCTATATTGGTAAAACAACAGCAGTCTTCACAGTGGTCATGGCATGATAGGTAAGTGTTGTGACTTCAGTGTAAAGGGTCCTGGGTTAAAGATCTGCAAGGGCTGTTCACTTTGTTTCTGAGCAGAACAAGGGCTGTTGGATACAGAGTGGTTAAGGCAGTTTTGAGCAGCTTTAAGCACATTTGCACTGGTTTGCGCGAAGCTAAGTGGTGCTAAGCTATGGGCAAACATACAGGCACTTACACAGTGTAGGCAGGGCTTACCAGTGCACAAATCAGCTTAGCTGTTATGTTGCAGCAATGTTGATACTTGTTAAGCGTAGCTTAGCCCTGATAACCAGGACACACAACCCAGTATGATAACAAGTAAGAAATGTATGTAATGCCATGTGCAATGCATGCACCTATGTGCTGTCATTACAGTAGCAAGGGGTGTGAGTGTCATGTGAATGTGTTACATACAGGTGTAGTAGCCCAGGGTACGTGCTGTCACACTGGCATCTAGTGTATCATGGCAGTACTACTGTTGGCAGTGCTAACCCAGGCAAGAGCAGAGTGCTTAATTTAGTACTGACAACAGGCATACCTACGAGCATAGCTGTACATCGAGGCCTCCCTGTTATATCCCTGGTGTTTGAGCTGTGTCACAGTATATACCCCTTACTGGGTAATGATCCATCATGTGGACTGTAACTGTAGACTACTGTCTATGCAGCACATGTTAGTGAGGGCATCTGACATGTAGTTATGGCATACATATTGTTGTCAGACGTCTGTCAACACACTCATGCTACTGCATAGCCACTTGCCAAGTCAATGACTGTCAGTCCATGTACAGATATGCAGAAGGCAGGTATCCAGCTGGGATATGTACAGGCAACCTAAGCTTGATTGACACTGACATATCTGCCCAGCTGTGTAAGAAGTGGCACATATAGGAGATGTCACCCTGTATGCACCACATGCCACAGGTACCTCCACTATACTAACAGAGTCAGCAGAACATGCTTGGGTACAGGTCTCCATCACAGACACTAACCATGTGTTGTAATGCATGTTGCATACATGTCACCTTGACCACCTCAGTGGCCATGTACAGGAGGCACCTGGAGGATTGGCTGATGCATGCCATTCTCACCCTGAGGGTCATAATAGTAGTGCCTGTCAGTTGATTGCCCACTGCCACCTGGCAGGTGGCAGAAAAACACTGTACACACAACCCCTACACAACCTATTTCCCCTTGGACAATAGCTAGGTACACAGCTATGACCACCTGCAGGGATGCACCCCTGTACTGACACATGTGTATATGTGCATGACTGAGTATAGCAGTGTCTGCGTGTTAGCACACCTGCACATGGGAATTAATTGCTGGCCTACACAACCAACGCAACACCCATTGCCATAGTCAGTTGTGGCTGCTGTTGCATGGGACATTACATGTACCCTGTTAAGCTCCCCCCATACCGGCTACATGAGCCTTGCAGTACCAGCACAACAGTGTTTTACAAATGGGGTGATAGATATGGGATACCCAATTGTGTTCTAGCATGTGTGTGTAGTTGTGCATGTCCATATATCTGTAGGGTACAGCATTCCAAGGCAACATACTCCTATTACAATGCCCATTGCAACACAGTAGTACACATAGTGTTGTTGCTGCCCATAGGTGAGGCATGATAATGCAACACCCTACTACACATTGGACATTTGCATGAGGTACACCCGGTATACATAGGACCAGTTTGCATCCCCCAATATTTACAAAGGAGTGGTTAAGAACCAAACTATGGGTATGAGTGGATTAAATACTGACAATGCTAATTGTGTTAGACAAATAGATGAAGCTTTGTCTTCCTTTAGGGTAAGAGGGTATGAGAATGAGATGCTGAATAAGGCAAAAAACTATGCTTTATCAAATAGGCATACTGTATGCACCCCCTATTTTAGTGGAGATGCTAATAATCAAAATAACAATGGTGATAAACAATCTACAAACATTCGTTATATCACGAGGTTTAGTAGATGCAGTGATGGGATTAGAAATATTATAACTGATAATTGGGGCATTCTTAGAAGCTTTTCTGGTTTGAATGATATAATTACCCACAAAACATTATTTACTTATAGAAAATGTAGTAATTTGAAGGATAGTTTATGTTATAAAGATTTAAAGCAGACACAACAGAAAAGTAAGATCGTTAAATATTGCACTTTTCCTAGCCATAATTGTTGTAGTTGTACATTCATAGAGACCAACAATACTTTTATTAACCCTCACAATAATAAGCCTTTTATTTTCAGGTGCTCAGCAACTTGTGGCACTAGTAACATCATATATTTAGCTACTTGTATAAATGCAAATATTTTTATGTAGGCAAGTCCATTAGATGCCTCAAAGACAGAATTATTGAGCGTGACTCTGAAATAAGAAGGGAAATATTAACTAATTCCCTAGCGAAACATGTTCAAGAAAATCCATCCAATAGTTTTAGATTTAGGGTCATAGAAATCATGACTAAATCACTTAGAAGGGGGGATGTTAATACGCAGTTAGAAAACATGGAACTTCAATGGATACTACGCTTACAGGCTGAGCACTTGCCAGGTTTAAATCAAATGGTTTCTATAAAACTTGTTTTAAAATTAAAACAAAAGGCTGTTTGATGTAGTAGGCCAATAGGTTGTTTTGTTTTAGTATAACATTTTCAGTAAGAATTTTTCCATGAATTTTATAGATATCATCTAATATACATTGTACTGTATTTTTAAAGATTTTTTAAAGAGTTTATTGATATAAGTATTTGATTGGCTGTGTGACTTAATTAACTAATTGATGAATGTATTTAAACTATGCTTTTTGTGGTGAATATTTTTAAGCACTGAGGAAGGACACTTGATATCCGAAAGCTTTGCTGCTATTAAAAGTGTTTTCTGTTTTATGTTGGTGTTAGCTGCTTTGTTCTTGGGACACCCGGTATATGTCCTATGTACAACGTTATGGTTACCACTGTCACCATCAATCATACAGGTAACTGTTACCACAATCCAAGGCAGTTATGCATGTGATGTGTGTAGCCTACCTGTAACACATTGGAGACATGGTCAAGTTAGTTAGCAGCAATAGGCCCTGGTATCTCAGATGTGTGTCTGGTTGTTATGTGTCTGTAAATGTGTATATGATGATATACTACCTGCCAAATATGCCTTACACTCTACTCCCTACAACATGTGACACTGCAGTATTGTGGTACACTGTAGTACAGTCACCGTGTGCATCAGAAACATATCAGCCTGTCCCTGCATTGATGTTATGGATGACAGGGATGTGGCATAGGTATCATCATATGCACAGGGTGTAATGCTGGTTTGCCAGAGGCCGAGGGTGGACCATACATTTGACACCATGTGTGTGGGTGAGGGGTGTACTGTTGGGAGCTGGGTGAGGTGAAGTGGTATGTGTAGGTATGGGGTTGCCCTGGATGTGTTTGCATAGTGTGTAGGTATGCATGCACACAGTTCTGTCATGTGGCTGCCCTACACAGGTGTTTATGGACAGATGCAGACCATACCTGGCAGGGTGTGCAGTTCACTGCCTCCGGCCACAGACACATGGACTGTGCCTGCCAGGGGTTCCACGGCCATGTCCAGGTACAGAACTCAATGTGCTACTCTCACCTGCTGATGAAATTTGTCCACTGGTAGCAGGTCCCTCCTGGAACTGGCCAGTACCACGTGCACATGGCCTGCTGTGGTGTGGTGTGGACAGCACACCTCCCACACTGCCAGGGCTGCTACTGCCACTATGTGAGCCCCTTGGTGTCCTAGCATGTCCACGTTGACTGCCAGCTATTGGCGTTGCTGGCCTACGTCCACGCGGCTGTCGCCGCACTCCCACCACATGTTCAAGCATGGACAGACCACGGTCGATGAGGACCATCATCTCACCAGACCATCTATCCATGAACTCAGTTAATCCATGGATGGCACCAGCCAGTTCACGGGCATTGTCATTTGAAGATGTGAGAGCAGCCCTCTGCAGCCTCAGGCCCTGCCTGTAGTAACGTTCTATACGTGCCTGCGCTGCCATGACAGCCTGAAACATGCTTCTGCTGGTACCAGCTATGTCACCTATGCCAGGGGCATGATGTCCAGCGGCCCTACCACGAGCACCTTGGGACATCTGCCTATGTGGTGGCCTGCTGGACATCCGGCTATGCCTGCTGCGACTGGACACAGTACGCATGGTTACCACACTTACCTGTGCACTGCCACCGAATGCCAGCTGCCCCTCCACTATGGCCACTGGTGATGGAGTGTGTATAGGCACTGAAACTGTGTGTGGGGATGGGGTGGCTAAAAGGGGGATGTCAAATGTTGGCGCAGTGTCGGCTCCTGACAACCCCCACCTGTGCTTCAACATTAATATCATCATCTTCGGTGTCTATATGGACACCAGTATCAGATGGCATGTAGGAGGGACCCTGACCCACCTGGCCACCTGTGGGGGAAAACAATAAACACACTTCAAAACCTGTACAGCATTGCCTAACTGTACACACACGCGCGCAAACACACACACACACACACACACACACACACACACACACACACACACACACATCTTCGTAATACCTAACTGTCCGTGGCTTTACAGACAGTCCCACGTATATGTCCATGTGTTACCCCATCCTGCATCACACTTGTTAACATACACACACATTGATACCACTCATTAACATCTCAGTCCTTTAAATGCCCACACAAGCAGCCACAACACAAGGCCTGTTACTACTTTACCTGCCTGACTTGTGTGTAGTGGTTTTACATGGCCTCACTGCTATCATTCGATATGCACCCTCTGCATGTCCAGACATGATGTGCATGGCCCCTATATGTGTGAGCTAGTATGTTGTATCTGTAATATCTCGCACTGGTGTGTCATGTGTATGTAATGCTCAGTACATGCCAGATAGGTTTCTCCTTCAGCCTATCATGTGACAACTGTAATATTTAGATACACTCCCTGGTGTTGACTAGTACTTCCCCAATGCATCTGTAGAGCTGCATAAGTGGGTCGTAGGTGACCTCTCTGCTGACTGCGATATTAAGGGTGTACCTGGTGTCTACCTTCCCTCTGGATGACTGTTCCATGCTACAGATGATGTTATACTATTTGCTGTTCTGTGATTACACACATGACAGGTATTCCTGGTATGTAATGTGGCAGTCCATGTCCATGTACTGCATGGTCCCAAAGGGAGGTACAGCCGTATGAACACCCCACAATTACACATGTGCATACATGGCCACCCACACAAACACATGCATCTACCTCCCTCCACTTCACCAGAGTGACCCTGCAGGCAAACTAACTAACCAGCAGGACGCGCACACACACACACACACACACACACACACACACACACACACACACACACACACACACATGCACACGCACGCACACACACACACACACACACACACACACACACACACACACACACACACACACACAAACACACATACAGGTGAGGTTGCACAGTGATAGTGCACACAGTCCTCCTATTACCCATCTGCCAACATGCAGAACATATGGTACCGAACTGCATGCAGTTCAGCTATAGTAAATCCATGGTAGCAACAGTATACATGTGTGTGATGCATGTGCTGTGTCACTAGGTGATGCCCCTTCCCCTGGATACCACTGCACCCATGTACACAGTATTGCTGTGCACCTGTTCTGCATCCTGCCATGTATTATGCACCACAACTCACACATGTACAACCCATTGCAGAATGTGTAGTACTATGTCAGTTATGTCAGCTTTACTTCTCACAGCCCCTATGTTTTTCAGCAGCACATACCTGGGATGATATGTGGACAGTTATCATTGGTGAATGCCTGATGCCTGATTTATAGCTGTCAACATCAACAGACCATGTATGACCACTCCAATACTCCTACACTGACAGCCATCAGAGCATATCATGGCTACGGGGTTGTACACTCCTTTATTGATTTGACACACACATCCTTGATCTGCCATGGGACCACATCACCACATATTTTAGCAGTACACAAGCCCGATATGTGACATATGTCCTGTACTTTCACATGCGGTGTCTACAGATTGTGTTAGGTGTACGGCTGCTGACCGCAATACATACACACCGTGTGGGCATATGTGTGCACACCCTTATCATGATGGTTTATCGCACCTCTTGTTGTGTGTACTACAGCAGTCACTGCTCCTGGCAGGGGTATACCAGCGTGAGCCATCTGCATTTGCCATTGTATGTTCAGTCTGCCCAACACATGTCCCCCTATTCTGCATGATTGCAAAGTCTACTCATTTGCACATCCCATGGTCACTATTGCTGTGTGGGTAGGGTTATGGCTGCCACAGGTCCTGAACCTGACTATGTGCAGATAGAGCCATTCCTAGCATCCTTAGGATCCCTGCTGCAGTGCACTGGCGTGTCATGCTGAAACCCCCCCCTTCAGCCTTTATGCAGATGCATGACAAGTAAGCCTTACACGTGTGTCACTTTGCAGTGTCCCATACACTGAACACTGAACATGTAGATATGTTGTATCTGTTTAGATATTATTGTATTTACACACACACACACCACACACACACACACACACACACACACACACACACACACACACACACACACATACATACACACACATACATCTAAATGTTGGAATACATTCTCTGTACTGTTGAATGACTGGGCTGGATAATATGTTTGTGGATACATCAGGGTTATGTATACCCGACATGGCTTAGTGGTAAATCACTTTGTCTGTGGTGTGCAGGGTCCTGGGTTTGAGTTTTGCAGAGGTTGTTTATTTTTTTGCTGGGCAGAACATGGGCCGTTGGATACAGAGTGATTAAGGCACTTTAGAGCAGTTGTAAGTGGGTTTGCGTGATGGTACGCAATGTTAACTTGCCATTACATCTGCTTAACCAGTGTAGTCATTGCTTACCGCCGCACAAATGGGCTTAAACCCGCATACTAGTGCTTAAATATGCTTACTACTGCTTATTTGTGCTTAAACCTGCTTACTAGTGCCTTATTCATTATGAAGCTGACACCTCACATGTGCATTTACTGCAGTACACCAGTTCATAAAAATATGTTATTTAGTGGGTTATGCAACGTAAATATTACTCATAAAGTGCTTTTCCATGGAAAATGGAGTCTGCTGCAGTGGAACTCAAACCGGGAATGCCCGCTCATAAGGCAAATGCTCTCCCCACTACACTATTGCTCTGCTGCTTCATTTGAATATATCTTCCTTGTTATCCTCTTCAGCCATTTAAGCTGCAATAACCGTAGCTAAGCGATGGGCACACCCGCGCAGCTACGGTTAGCTTTCATGAGATTAAAAAAAAAAATAAAGGGTTTGTTCATTTTATTTATGTATACTGTTGCAGCTGTACACAAGGGGGACTGTTGGTGGGGATATGTGGACACCTATGACTAGTCTCGCCCATTTCTTACCCCTTTCTGCTGTTCTTCATTGTGGGGGCATGTATATCGCCCCCTGCACTCTTACATGCTCCGTGTAAGCCTAGGAGCTCAGGCAGCGTTCCTTATTATTATGCATGGCACGCTGTCATCCTGCTTCTAGACGGCAACCTCCGTGCAGGACTAAGCTAGTCCTGCACGGAGGAATAGAAAATCTGGGCGAGTGTTGCAGGAATGCTTCTAGCTAGATCAAACCAGACTGGTTCTCTCTCCCACAAAGAAACAGCTAGGCCTGTCCAGACAAAATATTTCACTACAAGCTCCAAAGGCCACAAACAGTAAAAGATGTTGAGCTCAACCACACAACAAAAAAGAGACTAAAACAGTTGCACAGATTAACAGAAATGCAGAAAAATAGAAGTGCAGAAAAAAGTTGAAAATAAGCACTTATCTTTTTCCAATTTACAGCAGAACAAATGGCAGAAGGCCTATCTCACTGCAGCTTTGAACAGCTTAAGCAAACAAGTACAAACTGGTTTAAAACACTGGCTGTTAAAGGTAGAGAAACAGAAACCAACCAACATATCCAATCAAAACAACACAGTGTTGCAGAAATGCTTCTAGCTAGATCAAACCAGAGTGATTCTCTTTCCCACAAAGAAACAGCTGGGCCTCTCCTGACAAATAATTTCACTACGAGCTCCAAAGGTCACAGACAGTAACATATATTCAGCTCTAACAGACAACAAAAAGGATACTAAAAACAGTTGCACATATTAAACAGATATGCAGTAACATAGAAGTGCAGAAAACAGTTGAAAATAAGCTCTTATCTTTTTCCAATATTACAGCAGAGCAAATGGCAGAAGGCCTATCTCACTGCAGCTTTGAACAGCTTGAGCAAACATCATAACTTTGGAGTGATTAAGTATCAGTTTTCTGTACTTTCTTGCTGTACTTAACTGTTTTCCACCTAAACACAGATTTTCCATTGTTTTTTGTGATTTAAAAGCTTGTTTTTTTTTTCACATATTGTACTTATTTGACTGCCTGCACTTTTAAAAAAGTTGTTTTTTGTTTAAATAATTTGTTTAACTGTTGTAGGCTACACACTAAAGTGAGATAGCCTTTTCTGATCGTTTGTAGTCGTTTAAAGCTGTTTTAAGTGTATTTTTTACTGTTTTTGCCTTATCTTTTCAAAAAAAAAACGTCCTTGTTTCTCGCCTTTCTAAGCTAGTATGGTCCAGTTTTCAGGCTAGTGCTGAATTCAGGGCTGTGATACTAGTTTCTGAGTTGCCCATATCTTACTTGGATAGAAAGAAGTTTCTCTGTTCACCTGTGAGAGAGGGGAGCTTTGAGCAACCTATCTGTCCCTGGAGGAGTGGTTCCAGCCCAGAAGTTAGTAGTTTATTGGCCATTTTGGGCTAATTTCTATCTTTTTCATTTCCCTACTATAAAAACCGGGTTTGCACAGTTTTTCGCAATGGGCAGTGCTAGTTAGCTACACTTAAATTATTCCCAGCTCTACTAAGTCTCCTCTTCAGTTTTTCCCTTGAAACTAGTCTAACTCTCAACCTAAGCACTCAAAAAGCATCTTACAGCCCAGCACTTTTTCAAACCTTATAGCAAGCACTAATATACCCTGACACTGATTGCCCAGCAGGGCAAGGCTCTTTATTCACCCCTCACCAACCAAGCGACTAAGCAGCTCACCCTACTATTCAGGCATGACCAAAGGGCAACTTCAGGTGCATTTTCTAGTCCAGCTAGTGAATCTGGGTATTCTAAGGCAATGTTACAACTGCCTCATGTACACAGACAACCCTCTCCTCTTACCACAAAATACTAACATATGCGAGAGATGCAATTATACAGCCAAACTGGAAGCTAAGCTGTCTCCACCCAAGACTGGAACAGACAGTCAAAAGGAGAAGGTTAACACTTGCACCACACCTCCAGCTGCACACAGACCTACTAAAACAGCACTGGCAAAAATACACATAAATACACAAAATCATACTCGGAGGCTCTAAATAAAAACCTGCAAAAGCATCAGAGACCTCCAAAGCAGACACCCAAACAACCTGCACTTCCCGTCACAAACCTGACAACACATAAATCACAAAATCAGTGTGCCACACAATCACAGCTCTTAAGGCGAAATAACATACCTAACACACTAGTAATAGGTGACCCTATAGTCAGGCACATTGATGTCCCACTCACTAGGCTGGACAAGGAGAAGGTTACTGTTAGCTGCCTGTCGGGAGCCAGAATCCGCCACATAACACAAACACTCAGGTCACTCCAGCACAAGTACAAATATGACTCTGTCATTGTTCATGTTGGTGTAAATGACCTGAGATGTACCTCCCTGTACTACACGAAAAGAGACATGGAATAGCTCTCTGATCATGTAGCCCTGGCTGGTATGACAACATCCTGCCCTCACCAAGAATGATACCTCACTATAAAGAAAAATGATCAGTTTCAACAATTGGCTAAGCTTCTGGTGTCATTCAAAGGGGATCCAGTGTCTGTCAGCCTGGCACGACATGCTCGAAAAGCCGCGTTGCTTCCCAAGAGATGGCTTGCACTTGTCACTCCTAGACTTTCGAATACTGGCCAAGGTTATTGCTGCCCACATAGTGCCTTTTTTAGGCAAGGCTCAAAAGTCAAACCCACCTTCGTAAACAGCACAATTAACAAAAAACTGAGGGTTATGCTACTCAACACCAGGAGTTTAAATCTCAAAATGCACGTGCACGAAGCACTCCTCAGTTTGGAGAACGTCGACCATCTGTGCAGTAACTGAAACCTGGTTCAAGGCTCCAGAGAGCACCCCAGCACTACCAGGCTACAACTCATACCACACATTTCGGCCACAGAACACGGACCGAAATACGAAAGGAGGGAGTGTATCCATATTCATCAAGGATACCTACACCTCCAGGTTAGTGGCGCAGCATGACACCTCTGAGATCATTCATGTGCAACTAACATCGGACAAATCTGCATTGCAAATTGTGGCCTGCTACAGATCACCATCCATGACCCAGGCCCATCACTCCACCTTTCTGGAGACACTGGAAAGCATGAAGACCCTACCGAACTTCCTGATATTGGGCGAGTTCAATTACCCTACCATTCACTGGGAAAACTACTCAAGTACAAGTTCCCAGGCCGAGCGCTTCCTGGAATTCATCATCTCAAACACCCTGCATCAGCTGGTAAACTCCCCTACCAGAGGTGAAAACATATTGGACCTGGTCATCACCAACATGGGTGACAGGTGTTCCACACCAGAGTTCAACCCGTCACTGATTAGATCAGACCATAAACTAATCACTCTGGATGTCCACACCCCACCACCACCCCCAACTAAGGAAACCACAGTAAAAAACTTTTCTAAAGCAAACTTCACCTTACTTAAGACAGAGGTGGTAAGTTTCACAGTCTCCACGCTAAAGGATAATGCTGCCCAAGATGCAGAAACCTTTACAAATGCACTCTATGAGCACCTACAAGGATGCATGGAGCGTGCCATCCCTAGCAAAACCAAGACTCACTCCTCTTTGAGAAGGAAACCAGTTTGGTGGATCCCTACAATAAACAGGCTATACAATAGCAGGAGGAAACTAGTTCAGAAAAAAAGCAAATTTCAAGAAGGAAAGACATCCCTGATCAGTATCAGTAAGAAACTAAGGTTCTTCATGAAATCATCCAAGGCTAACTTCGAAAGAAACATATCCAAGGATTCAAAAGATAACCACAAAGCCTTTTTTAGCTATGTTAAGAATCTAAGTGGCAACTCGCAGATATGCACTGAACTAGTACAAAATAGCATAAAGTATACTGAACCTACTGATATTGCCAACATGTTTTTATTAGTTTTGTACCCTGTGGGTATTTTTATTTGTGATATTGCCAACATCCTGGCAGATAGATTTAGTGCAAACTTCACCCCCTCTCACCTCCAAAAGGGCCCACAACAATAACGGAAAAGTGTAGTGTCCCAAAAATCACAGATGCACAGGTGAAAACAGCTCTTTCAAAAGCCAAAAACACAGCATCAATGGGACCAGATGGTGTCCCAGGCTGCATCTTGCACGAACTACAGAACAAACCAACCCTCCCATCTAAACACGCTGTTCAACCTCAGATTCTCTACAGGCTACATGCCCATAGAATGGCGCACAGCAACGGTTATTCCTCTCCACAAAGGAGGGACCACAACTGACCCTGGTAACTATCGCTCCATAAGCCTGACTAGCCTGGTCTGCAAGACTATGGAGTGCATCATCATGGAACTCATTAACAAAGACATTGGGAACCTCCAAACACTTGACCCGACCCAGTTCGGCTTTGTTAAGGGCAGATCATGTCTACTAAACCTGGCTAACTTCTTTGAGACATTCACCAAGGCCATAGACAAGGGAAAGGTGGTTCACACAGCCTACCTTGACCTCGCCAAGGCTTTTGACACCATTCCCCACTCGGGTATTACAGAAAAACTCACCAGCCTGAACATAAACCCCTACGTCACGAGATGGGTTGCCAACTGGCTTACAGACAGAACTCACACGGTAAGAATAGCGGGCTCCAGGTCCGACTCTAAACCAGTCACAAGTGGTGTCCCACAAGGCTTGGTCCTGGGACCCCTACTGTTCGGCATATATTTCTGAGAAGTACAGGCAAACGCAGGAGGAGTATGGCTAACCAAGTTCGCTGATGACTGCCAACTGGGAGCCATAATTGACTCTCCGGCTGACATAGACATCCTCCAAAAGGGCCTTACTGAGACAGACACCTGCTGTCTAAGTCATGGCCTCAAGCTAAATGCCAAAAAAATGCATAGTCATCCCATTTGAGAAAAACAAAACACCCACGAATTACCACATAGGTGGCAGCCCCCTTAATACAGAAGAGGTAATAAGAGATCTGGGGACCCAGGAAGATAGTAATCTCTCCTTTGACAATCATATTGCCAAAGTAGTTAAGAAATCCTTCTATGTGGTCCATCTAATTACTAAAGGGTTCGCATCTAGAAATAAAGAGGTTATAGTGCCCCTCTACTCGTCACTCATTAGACCCATCATAGAGTACAGTGCCCCATCTGGGATGTACCTCACAAGACACTTCCAACAGCTGGAAAGACTACAAAAGTACCTCACCAAGAGGATTACTGGCCTCAAACATATGTCCTATGCAGCCCGACTGAAAAAACTCGGGCTGTACTCAGTGACATATCGCTTACTCAGAGGTGATCTCTGCCTGACTTACAAAGCCATGTCCAACTCAGAATTGATGGGCATGCTTCACCTAAAGAAATCCAAGTCACTGCGAGCCACTCAATCTAGTGAGCTAAACCTCACCACAACAATAAGTAGAACATGCTGGAGGGATATATTCCTGTCACAGAGACTCCCCATGCTTTGGAACAAAATTTCAAATTACATCAGGCAGAGCCCCTCACTAATACTCTTCAAGAGAAACCTTGACGAGTGGATGGGTAACAGAAAATACACTCCTAGGATCACTTCATTGGCTCTGCTTGACAGAGGATCAGTTAATTAATCAATGGGGCGGCAAAAGCCGACACACACTGGCTAGGCTTATAAATGCCCTCGGGCAGATAGTATAGTACCTACCTATGAACCTATGAACCTATCAATTGGTTATACAACAAAAGAAAAAAATCTTGGCCAAGCATAGTCCATCAAACTAACCCCCCCCCCCCCGACCAGTCTAAGCAGGCAGCTAAGAGGATTCTCAGTCAAAGGAGAGCCACAAAGCTTTCTACTGCTTTGTCCATAACCTTAAGGGAAGTACACAACAATGCTCAGAACTTATTGTAAATGGCATCACCCAAACTGAATTAGAGGCCATTGCCAACCCTTTGGCTGATAGGTTCAGCTGAAATTTCTTCCCCCACCCCCCTGATAGTCCAAAGGAAATACCACATACTATTGTCCCCCAAACCATTACTAGGGAACAGGTCTTCAGTGCACTTTCGAAGGCCAAAAGCACTGCATCGTTGCGCCATGATAACATCCTGGGATGCTTACTAAGTAGCATGAAACATAGTTCTCTGGTCCATTTCAATCACTTTTGAGCTGGAGCCTATAGTCAGATTTTGTGCCCAAGGAGTGGAAGATTTCTATATCCATTATTCTACATAAAGGAGGTCCAACCACCGGTCCAGGTAACTACAGGGCAATAAGTCTGACCAGCCTCATATGTAAGGCCATGGAAAGAATCATCATGGACATGATAAATGAGGACATAGGTAACCTGCAAATGCTGGACCCATCACAGTTCAGCTAAGTTAAAGGAAGGTCATGCCTATTAAATCTAGTGAACTTCTTTGAGAAGGTCACCAAAGCAATGGATGAAGGCAAGACTGTTCACACACAGCTTACTTCGACCTGACCAAGGGTTTTGATAGGGTCTTTATCACATAGTCAAAGTATGACAACTTCGAACATTATATGGTCGAGACCATATGTTTGAAGTTGTCATACTTTGAATGCAAAAAAAAAAAAAAAGAAATAACTTACCTGGCACTTGTAAGCAAGGGGGGGCACCCCCCTCTCTTTAAATATACCAACTCCGAGACTGCGCTACAGTGCAGTAAAGGGAAAATTCAACCCTTTATTTTGTTTTTCCTTGTTTTTTTTACATAGTCGAAGTTTTGTAAGTGCGAACACATTGGTTCGAACATATGGTGCTCGAACTTACAAAACTTCAACTATGTGATATAGACCCGTTTTGATATAATACCCCACTAAGGTATTATAAACAAACTCACTATATTTAATATAAACCCTTTTATCACCCACTGGTTAACCAGCTGTCTCACTGATATAACCCAGGAGGTCAAAAGAGGTGAGGTTACCTCCACCAAGAGGCCAGTCACCAGCCGAGGCACCGTGGGCTCAGTACTGGGTCTGCTCCTTTTTGGCATTTTATTTCTCTGAAATGGAAGCAAGTGATGAAGGTTTATACCTAACTAAATTTGCAGATGATTGCAAGTGTGTGTGTGTGTGTGTGGGGGGGGGGGGGGTATCGACTTCCCTGCAGTCACTTGTATTCTTTAAGTAAGGCTTTCTCTGACTAACCAATTGTGTCAAAACCATGGTCCTAAACTCAATGCTAATAAGTGCATAATTGTACCCTTTGGGAAGTCAACCATCCCAACTAATTATCTTGTTGATAATATGCCCCTAAGAGTTGAGCCAGTGGTCGGGAATCTGGGTATTCATGTAAGCAGTAGCATTACCTTCGAACACCACGTGGCCACAGTGGTGAGGAAATTCTTTTATGTTGTGCAACTTATAAGTAAGGACATGGCATCTAGATCAAAAGAGGTCATTATTCCACTGCACTCTGCCCTTATCAGGCCAATCATTGAGTGCACTGCTACCTTTGGTATGTACCTGACCAGGCATATGCAGCAGGTAGAGTGACCTCAATGGTTCTTTACTAAAAGAATACAAGGTGTAAGAAACCTGCTTTATGCAGAGTACCTCAAAGTCCTTTTCCTCTACTCAGTGTCCTATAGATTGCTGAAGGGTGATCTACGCCTGGCTTACAAGTCATCTGCAGACCCCACACTTATAAATCTCCTATATATTCGTAAGTCAAACAATACTAGAAATACAAGGTCTAAACACAAGAATTTTGTTTGTGACTTTACTGAGTCTGCTACTGAGCCAGTGGATACTAGCATACAAAACACATCGTCCAAAGCCTCCTTTAAAAACCTCATTAGGCAACATCTCAAGCTAAGTTTGCAGTGCCATGACTGCTCCCCAGGCTAGTGAAAGGTACATATACTAGACCTAGAGTACTTGATAATAGTTTTCACTCTTTCTCACAAACACTGGCTAATGTACAATGTATGTACTGTACCTGTGTACTTTGTATGTATTCTTCCTATGTTCCAAATGTCAGCTGTACACAACAAATCTATTAATTACCTTTATTTTTAAATAAATTTTTTCTTGTTTGTTCTCTCCACTGTAACTGTTGTGGTGCATACCACTGTAAAAAAAACATGTCTATTGTAATTTGTGTGTATACTGATCATGTCTAAATATCTAAATGTACCTGTAATTTTTCTATGTGGACCTTTTCTCCCCGGGTCTCTGCTGAAAAAGGGCCTTTTCGGCTCAGTCAGACACCCCTGGTTAACAAATGTAAAATAAATAAATAAATAAATTTACGAAACATGCTGGATAGACAAATATGTGTATCAGTTACCATTCCTCCTATGGAATAGGCTTTCCATCAGTGGAAAGCTGTGTTCATCTGTTACCCAGTTTAAGGGCAGTGTAGACCAGTGGATGGGGAACAGGACATTTACACCGGGTCTGGCACCGACATCCCTTATGGATGGAGGTAGCTTATAAATGCCTGGCTCTCAATGTCTTGTTTGGATACAGGACATCGTTATTCATTTGGGAAAACTTGGCTAGGCTTAAAAAGGCCCCGTGGGTTGTTAGCCTAGTAACAGTCTATGAATCTTTGAGAGGGAATAAAAAATGACCTGCCTTTACACTACAAGTCACTGACAGCAGCAATGTCATTATTAAAAACAATAACACATTTAGAAACCTGAGATTCTGGGAAGATGCTTCTCTTTGCTTCTACCTACACTTAGAGAATGCAAGAAAGAAAATAAGCCCACCTAATGTGCGACTGCTGAGTTTCTAACCTTAGAAACCTTGACTATTCTGCATTCTCATTTCAGGCCTCTGAAACTAAACTTCAAGGCACTAATCACTGCTTTTCTCTACTAGGTCCCAGAATATGGGAATCTATACTAACTTCACTCAAAATCACATCCTCCTACCCAGAATTCTGTTTCAGATGAAAATGTTTCTCCTGAAAATGGTAAAATGCCAATGTAATAGCTCAAATCACATAACTTAAGCATTAAACTCCCACCTACTGGCACCTTATCCATTACTCTTGTTATTCTAATGTACTTCTAATGCCTGAATTGTAAGCAATCTCAGCCATCTGTATACCCCTCTATTCAATCAAATATTAATTTGTATATAACTGTATGTAACAATAGAATGCATGCTTTATAAACCTACTCACCTGTCTCTATGACTCTACAGCAATTGCGTATATGTATATCTCTTTTACTGTATATAATTCTGAAGAAGTCCATGATTCACTTAGTGGATGAAAGTGCTTAACTTAATTAATTGTAGTGTTTTGCAACACTATGTTTGCACCTTGTCTCTTCATTACATTGAACTGCACATTGTTTTGGTTCTTAATTGAAACCTTCCCCTGATAGATGTAGGATAGAACTGTCTCCCTAGGATGCCCCTTAGGATTCTCATCAGCCCCAGTCGAAAATCAGTGCAAGTCTGAGAGTAAGTGGAGTGACTGGTAGACCAGCTGCTGGGTGTGGGGCACTACGGATGGTTGTCAAAATGAAGTAGGGGTGAAAGAGCATATCTCCCAGAAAAATAAGGAGTGTGTAGTATTTTGTACTTTACTTCTTGGAATATAGCTAAAAGACTGCAATGATGGTGCTGCGGTAGCGTTGTCACCTCACAATAAGACGTTGTCCTGTTCGATTCTCAGCTAAAGCGTCTTCTGTGTGGAGATATGCGTGAGTGGGCGTGCCTTCGTTGAAGGTTGTACGTCAGGGCTGGCAACTCGGTACGTAAAAATCTACTGCCAATCATTAGCGGACCGGAGTTCCGCTGTGGTGACCCCTAACCGGGAAAAGCTGAAAAATACAACAACTTCTTGGAATATAGCTCTGTAGTTGTCAAACTTTAATGCTTTTATAGGCTGAGATGGAAATTGGTCATTTATGATCAGTGTTCTACCCTGATTAACAAATTTAAATAAGTAAATAAATAATCCAGATAAACTGAAGTACCAATATGAAAGAAAAAAATGTGATTACAGTTACTTTGTTGCAGTCTAAATCCCACTGTTTCTGTTGTAATTAACTCAGCCCTCTACATCAAACTGATTTAATTGTAAGGACGGTACAGTCACAATGTGGGTTCCTCCTGCTAAGCTCTTGCGAAGCTTCAGCATTACTGTCGGTAAGTTAACAGGAACTATCATACAGAAGTGTAAATCTGAAAAGAAATGAAATGAGATGCAGAATCACTCATACCTCATTAGTTGAAGTACATGGCTGTATGTGCTTTAGGAGAGTTATAATGAATGCATGGACAAAGAGATGAAGCAATATGTTGGATGTGTAGAGGCTATGACACTGTGCAGACATGTATGGTGGCAATATTGGGAGAGAGGCAGAAGTAGAGAGCTCACCATGGCATGTATAGGTATAACAGTTCATGTTCAGCAGGATCACTGATAGAACTTCATGCATTTACTTTGCTTTTGTTTACTGGGAATATCCGAATGGCCACAAGTCCCCTTTCCACCAGAGGACTGGGGAGAAAAGCTCCAAGCAATTACAGTAATTCACAAAAAAAAGAAAACAGTGAACTTTACAGAGTTCACACAGACACCATAAATACTGCAGCTGTCATGAAGAGTTTCAAAGGTTTATTAATTCTTCTTCTTTCGGCTTTTCCCAGTTAGGGGTCGCCACAGCAGATCACCTGTCCACTCATGATTGGCAGTTGAGTTTTACAGTGTCAAGTTGCCAGCCCAGTGCCCAACCTTCCACAGAAGGCACACACACGCACGCACTCACACCTAGGGCCAATTTAGAGTGTTCAGTCCGCCTACAACATGTCTTTGGGATGTGGGAGGAAACCGGAGCACCCGGAGGAAGCCCACGTGACCACAGAGAGGACATGCAGACTCTGCACAGAAGGCACCCCACCTGCGGATTGAACCGGAGGACCTCTTGCTGTGAGGCGGCAGCGCTAACCACTGCATCACCGTAGCAGCCCTCAAAGGTTTATTAATTACAAAACCAGAAAACAAGAGAAAAATTAACCAGATACTTTGGAGTATGGCTAACTTTATAACTAAATTGTGCATTAAGCAAGAAAGAGAAGTAAAAAGAAGGAAAACTAAACACACAGGCAGTTAAGTGTAAAAGGAAAAGGAAATGAGCTAATAGAAGGAGTAGATGTTAAAGTAAGGCAATATATATATGTGTGTGTGTGTGTGTGTGTGTGTAATAAAATCTAGTTATGAGTGGTGTATGAATAAGTAGTTATGGAGTTTGGTAGGCAGAAATTGTGAATAAAAAAGCAAAAACAATAGTCAGTATTTATGTAAGGTTATTAAATGTAGTAAGATAGAATGGATGAAGTTTAGAGCTGCTGTTATAGTGGAAAACACGAGGATGTAGAAAAATGATGTGCAACCCCTTGGCTTGAATATTCATGTGACATTTAGTGACATTTTCATAGCCTTGTACGTAGTCGACCAACATCCCATCATTGACATGATGTCCTTCAAGAATGCAACTGCAGTCATAACATGTGGGTTGTCCTGCCTCAGGCAGCCCTCGGTCGGCCGGATTCCAAAGTCTGGGTCCGACGTCGGCTGATGTCGCATTTCTCTCCGACGTCAGAGCGGCTGGAGTATATAAGCATCAGCCGACGCCATTTTCTTCAGTCTTTCTTGCCGCGCGGTGCCCAAAGCAGAAGCAGTTCGCAAGTGCCGGTCGGTCAGCTCCTGTATTCTACGATACCGAAGTCATCTAAAAAGCTAAGTACCCCATTGGGGACCTTTTCTTGCCTCAGCCGATGTCAGAAATTACTGAAAAAGTTAACAATTGTCTTTCTTGTGGTAAACAAATACCTCATAAGGATTTCCACTCTTACTGTCTCCCTTGCCTGGGCCCAGACCACGACGTCTCGGCCTGTGTAGCCTGTGCTCGCTTCAACAAGCGCACTCTCAGGTGCCGGGCGGAGTTCGCTGAAGATTTTTTCGGCGATAATTTTGCTTACACCATGCAGTCGGATCTTCCGACATCGCAAACTCCCAAAAAGCGAAAAGACCGGGACTGACATCCTCGGCCCACGTCTACTACCGACTCCACGCCAAAACCTAGCGCGAGTGCTCCGGTTCCCTCTGAGACGGTCTCAACACCGCTCCGAACCGAAGACACCGCATTACCGACGACTCCGATTCCAGACATTACTCTGACGCCAGTTATAGATTTTCCTCCGGATACCGAAACCGAGGAAATGCCCGAGACCATTGCTGTAGACAAGGTCACTCCTGCACGTGGAGCTGCCAGGCCCCCTATGGCCATGTCTATTAAGGCCTACACTAGGGCTAAGGCAGCCAGCAAAACAAAGCATATTACTTCTAAATCCTTACCTCAGCCGACTCCTGAGACACAAATTATGTCCATGGCTGCTGATTTAATTTCCATGATTAGAGGTTCACAGGCCCATCCTGAGAGAGGATCCCAGCCCCCTCCTGATAAAAGGCCCCGGGTGGGACCCTCTGACCCTACTCCTTCAGATGAAGATTCTGAGGGCTCTGTCCACTCTGATAGCCAGGAAGAGCTCTTTCAGACCTATGAGGACTCGGATGCAGAAGATTCCATCCCCTCGACCTCCCCTCCTGAGGATATTTCTTTTGGGGAAGTTCTGCACACCATGAGGGAACATTTCAAGTGGCAAGGTCAGGAATATTCTGATTCTAGGAAATGCCTTAGGACTTTCCTTAAGAAGCCTCAGCACAGGCCCTTAGCTATTCCTCCTGTACTTGATGTTCTGGATGATTTGTATTCTGACTCTAGTGCTACCCCTGACTCTCTTCCTCCTGCTCCAGCCAAGCCAGACAGGTATTACAGGGTCCCAGAAACTCATTCCCATTTATTCAGGGCCCATACTGCTGACTTAGAAACTATTTCACAGGGGCCTAAAGGAGTTTCAGCCTCCACTTCAAAAAATCCTTTGCCCTCCAACAGGGAAGCTAGGTCATTAGAGAGATGGGGCAGAAAGGTTTACACATCCACTACCTTATCTATGAGAGCTTTAAATTGCCTTTTTCATATGTTACAATATCAGGATTATCTGTTAGAAGACTTACAAAAAACATTAGCCACTCCTGATCCTTTAGACAGGAAGACTTTGCAGGAAGCTGTACATAACACTCAGCAAGTAAGCAATCACTTCCTGCAGTGTGGATATGATGCACTGGAAGCTTCATGTAGGGCAGCTATGACAGGGGCAGTCATTCGTAGACATGCTTGGTTAAAAGATCAACCTCTACCAGATCATGTAAAAGCAAAACTTCTGGATGCACCTTTGGAAAAGAACAAACTTTTTGGTGCGAATGCTAAGGATGTGTTAAAGACCATCGAAGAAAAAGCAAAACCAGTTCAGACAGTGAAAGATTTCCTCCAGGTTCAACCCCAGATTCAGTAGGAATTGGCCTTCAAAAACTGGTCCTTTCCTAATCCAGAAAAGTTTCAAAGGGGTAAGAACAGACGTGGCGAGGAAGAGGCCAATACAGAGGCCCTTACAGGGGACGACAATGGCAGCCAGGAAACCAAAGAAGTGACGCAGGGTTTCACCTGCCCCACAACCACAATCTCAATGACTTTCCTCTACTACCGCCTACCAGGGAACAACTAGAAGCTCCCTTGGGCGGGAAGTTATCTCTGTTTGCAGAAAACTGGCACAGACTGACAAAGGACAAATGGATTTTGGACATTATAGACCGAGGGTACAGGTTTCATTTTCATACCTTACCAAGAAAACAAGGCATGCCAAACCTACCACAAAATCAGAGGGCAGAGGCTATCAAGCAAATCACTCTGCTGACTCAGATGAAAGCAATAGAAAGAGTTCCACAACAAGAACAAGACCAGGGGTTTTACTCAAGACTGTTCCTTGTTCCAAGAAAAGAATCTCAATGGAGACCAATACTGGACTTGTCCGCATTAAACACCTTTCTCATAGTACCAAAGTTCAAAATGCTGACCTTACAGCAACTCCTTCCCATGCTGGGCAAGGGGTCGTGGCTGATTACTCTGGACCTCAAGTAGGCTTACCAGCATGTCCCTATCAGACACAGTTGCAGAAGATACCTCAGATTTCTTGCAGGGCCAGAGCATTATCAATTCTCAGCATTGCCGTTTGGCTTATCTACTGCACCCAGAGTATTCACGAAATGCCTGGCTTCAGTAATTGCTCATTGCAGGCTCCAAGGGATACAAATTTACCCGTACCTGGACGACTGCCTCATACAAGCGGACGACAAATTGATGTTGACAAAAAACCTGGATTATGTCATACGATTACTTCAAGCTCTGGGATACACAGTCAACTTCCGAAAGTCAAGACTGCAGCCATCCCAGCAAATAATCTTCTTAGGAGCCAAACTAGACACAGCCTCTCAGATGGCTTACCTGACAGAAGACAAACAAGAGAAGTTAACTCATTATTTCAAAGGTTTAGCAAATCTCACCCAGATGACTGCAAGGAGATTCCTGCAGGCCCTGGGTTACATGGCATCCTGCATTCTCCTGGTTCCATTAGCAAGACTACACATGAGAAAGCTTCAATGGTACCTAAAAAGCATTTGGTCTCAACACAGCAACAACTTGGAGGCAATCATACCACTCATTCCATGCCTACAAAAGGAATTCCTATGGTGGGCCTCGGTGAGCCAGGCAAACACAGGTATGTCATTCAAAAAAACACAGATAACACAGACCATGACTACAGACGCCTCAGACCTTGGATGGGGGGCGCACATGGAAGGCAGGTGTATACAAGGACAATGGTCTCCAAAGGAAACACATCTGCATATAAACCAAAAGGAAATGCTGGCAGTAATGCATGCCATCGAGGCCTTTCAACACCAACTCCAGCAAGGCCATTTACTGATACGGACAGACAACACCACTGTGATGTGGTACATAAACAAGCAAGGGGCACCCACTCTTACCCCCTTTGCAGACTGACAATGCAGCTTTGGGAGAAATCACTGAGCCTAAACATCCAGTTACAATCCCAGTTTGTACCAGGAAAAGACAATGTGTTGGCGGACAGCCTAAGCAGGAATTTCACAGATCCACACGAGTGGAGGTTACATCCGAAGGCCTTCAGACAACTCACTTGACATGGGGCAAGCCAGAAGTGGACCTATTTGCCTCTCACCTCAACCATCTTCTACCAAAATTCTGCACAAGGACATACCATCCAAAAGCTTGGAAAATAGATGCCCTCTCATTCAAATGGAACTCCCTAGCAATCTATGCATTCCCACCTCTGCCTCTGATGACCTCAGTATTACTAAAGATCAAAGCAGAGAAACCCAAGGGAATCATAATAGCTCCGGACTGGCCAAGACAACACTGGTACCCACTACTACGGAGCATATGTCACACCAGGAGGTGGGCCCTTCCCCAGTGGCCTCTACTTTTGACTCAACACAATTTCGAAACACTGCATCCAAATCTTCAGACACTGCAGCTAACAGCCTGGGAGATCCCATAAATAAATTCAGCTTATCTCTCTCCAAGGAAGTTCAGCGGATACTAACAGAGGCTCGAAGACCATCCACCAGAAAGGTTTACTTAGCAAAGTGGAAAAGATTCAGCAATTGGAATACCAGCAAGGGACATGATGCATCATTGTTGAACATCCCACTCATCTTGGAATATTTGGCAGATATGTTGAAGAACGGCCTCTCATATTCTTCCATAAAGATACATGCATCTGCTATTTCAGGTAGATACAACACTGATCCTCCTGTTTTTTCTCACCCTTTACTAAGGCAATTCCTCAGGGGAATCAAGAACATTAAGCCACCAAGAAAGGCCCCAGTGCCAGCCTGGGACCTCAATTTTGTCCTAGAAAAACTGACTCTACCTCCATTTGAGCCAGCAGCTTCAGTTGACTTGCAATTTCTCTCTTGGAAGACAGCTTTCCTGTTGGCAATTACATCAGCAAGAAGGGTTTCGGAGCTACAGGCCCTAATGGCAATACCACCCTTTATTATTTTTCACAGAGACAGAGTTTCATTAAGGACCAACCCTACTTTCATGCCAAAGGTGGTATCTAGGGTTTCTTTAAATCAAGCAATTCATCTGCCTGCTTTCTTCCCCAATCCTGAGAACAAGGGGGAAAGACTGTTGCATACCTTGGACATTCACAGACAACTTTGTTACTACCTGGACAGAACCAAGGCCAGTAGGAAGTCTGAACAACTTTTGTAGCTTACGCCCCTGCAGTCCAAGGAAAAGCAATTTCAAAACAGACTATTTCAAAATGGATTGGACATTGCATCAGATTCTGTTATTCCTTTCATGGAAAGACTGTTCCAGCCAATGTCAGACCACATTCCACCAGAGCTACAGCCACCTCTACAGCATTCTTAAGAGGGGTGCCTACTAAGGACATTCTAGAAGCTGCTACATGGAGCTCCGTGCATACATTCTCCAAACACTACAATCTCCTCTATACTCCAGATCCAGAGCAGGCTTTGCTTGGCAGTCCTGCAGGGTTTGATTGCCACACCATCTTTTCCTAGAGCATTCCTCCTCCCCAGCTAAGCTATGGTATTCTACCCACATGTTATGACTGCAGTTGCATTCTTGAAGGACATAGTACAGTTTTGTACCTACCATAAATGTAGATGTCCGATAGACATGCAACTGCAGTCGGATTTTCCCACCCTCCATACCCCTCTATGCCTAGGGTCCACTCCTATCCCTGTTTCTCTTAACTGGGGATATCTGTTATGGTGTATTTGTTTTATTGCTCATTTATTTGTTTGGAATCCTGTTTTTGTCTTCCAATTTGATTACAGCATTCCTTGGAGGGCACCTGGCATCTGGGGCAAGAAACACTGAAGAAAATGGCGTTGGCTGATGCTTATATACTCCAGCCGCTCTGACGTCGGAGAGAAATGCGACATCAGCCGACGTCGGACCCAGACTTTGGAATCCGGCCGACCGAGGGCTGCCTGAGGCAGGAAAACCCACATGTTATGACTGCAGTTGCATGTCTATCGGACATCTACATTTATGGTAGGTACAAAACTGTACTTTTTTCATCAGTGTACCTGGTGAGCACATGAATATCCAGCAGTGCCACACTGAGGATTGTGGGCACAATGGGCAAAAACCGATGGGTTCATCAGCAAAAAATGTCAGCTGCACAAATGACCTATGTGAGGTGATGTGACACAGCTCCCACATAACTGCCACAACAGCTGCTGTATTTTGCTTCAAGATGCATAGAAACTGCTCATGATGGGACTTCCCATTTCTCTCTCTCTCTTTTTTTTTTTTTTTGGTGACATGTGATGGAGCTCCAGTTGCCTTAAAACATCTGTACTGTGAATCCTCTACTTTTACAGGATGAAGCACTTCAGTCAGCATTCATGATACAATGAGCGCAGTTTCCTGAGACACCCTTCCTTGCTGCTTTGTGTGTATAAAGATCTTGAACAGTTATGTCACATATGCACCACAATGAAGGCCAATACAAGGAAAGCATCCTGTTCAAAAGTCCATGATGATTCCCAAACTACTGGTGTAAAGCCTCTGATATGTCAGACTTTGAATGCCTGAAAAACACCACAGTTTAATTTTCTGGATCAAATAGTGTCAACAACTTTCAAATTTACAATTAACATTAAGTACTTGAGATGTAGACCAAGCCACTGTGCCCTGTTACATGAAACAGGCAGTTACAGAGTTAAGCAGTATGGAAGAGATGTAGAGTTCATTTATAGATGCCTTTTCAAGATCTCGGAATATTAACTCTGGCTGCAGATTGTCCTTTAGGAGGTTGTTGGTACCTTGTTGTTGCCTCTGGTTAGTGTGACTTTTCTGACACACATTATTTCATCCTGTACCTACCTCTTGATAAGCGCAACTGTTCCTATAAGTGCATCCTATGCAGTTACATCTGTGAGGCTCTGGAATGTTCTTCATCTGTGTCTTGTCTTCTTTTGCTATATTCTCTGTATTATTTAATGAAGACTGTATTTTGGTGATGCAGGTTGCATGGATCGTGTTGTCTGAATGCTTCAGAATATGCATGACATTGTCGTTAGCTATAACTGTCCTAGGTTTAAGATGACTTCACAGCCCACATGTCAGCTGTATCAGGGCAGTTGATGTGTGTATATGTTACTTTTTCACAGTTGTTTCTCGACTACCGTGTTCTCTGCACGCTGTCCAATAGATGTCTGTGCAGCAACAGTAAATTTTCATTTAAGCTGCTCTCTCTACATAGCATGTTGTTCTTCTAGTGTCTACTTCAGATCATCCTTCTGGATTTCATTAGTTATATGTAGACATCCTGGCTACTACCCCAGGAGCAGTTCCGTAAAAAAGATCTCGACATTTACATTGAGTTCAGTCTTGCCAGCTGAGAGATTGGTAACCAGACTGCATCTTTTCAAGATTACTTTTGTTGTTGTGAACAATAACAGTTATGTGTACCTTTAGTTTTAGAGTCAAATGGATGTGCTTCTGTCTAGCCTTGTGTGGGGTTGCAACACTTGGATAAATTGAACATTGGGTCAGTTTTGTAGACAGTGCTCTGGGCATTGATAAGACCAAAATTAAACTAGCTAAACACAGCAGAAGTGTTAAGTAGAAATTTTCTTTTGCAACAGATTGCAGGCATTTCTCTTTGATAAATATCATTAAGAAGAGGATCCACATTTTAGCTATTTGAGGAGCTGGATTCTTTGTTGATCTTGTAATCGTTTTCTAACCAGGTGTCAGCATTTATTTTGTTAACTATGTAATAGATCTTTTTTTTCTCAGCTATGATCCAGAACATGTCTACTATGAATAATCCTGTCTTGTTTAATTTGCACATGAGTATTCAAACTTAAAACATCTAACACCTTGAGAGGTTGCTAGTTAAAATAGCAACCCTCTTCAGGTTGTTAACACTAAAAGACATTTTTTTCTTTGGAGGGGGACAGGGGAGTGGTGGATAAGTGCCCACACCCTTGAACTAAATACAAGCTTGGAAAGGAGGGAATAAATGAGGAAAAATAAAACACTCAAAAGTTTCCTCACTCTTCTCTGAACCCTATCCCAATGACAGAGGATGCTGCAGACCTTTTACATTCAGGGTTCTGAATGTCAATCAATAATAGGGCTCCCATCCAAAGAACACGAGTGCAAGGGTAAGTGAAACATGGATACTTTAGATTTTTATTTATTTTTATTTTATTTATTTACATTTGTTTACCGGGAAATTCCGACTGGACGCAGGTCCTTTTTCGGCAGATGCCCGGGGAGAAAAGCTCCACATCATGTACATGATAAATAGAGATACAAAGTTGCAGCAATAGTAAACAACATTACAGGTTGTTGGCTTTAATACAATAACACGATATTGATTATCAGCAGTATATACAGTAAATGTTGCAAGTTAAGATAGTTTCTTGTCGTTTATAATATTAGTAACAAAGTTGTCAGACAAGATTTTAAAGTATGTAAAGACAACTAGCTAATTCTGACTGTGGTTAGTAGTGGTGGTAGTATAGTTGGGTTAAGAGTCTAGGTGGGGGGGTGAGGGTGGGGGTGTTAGTCTGGATTAGGACAAGGACAAAGCCAGTGCAAATTTAAGTGGAATTTGAGTGCAGTCTTGAAAAGGCTGCTGGAAGGTAGAGTAGTTATAGAGGGTGGAAGATTGTTCCAAAGTTTAGATATGGTACATGAAAGTATGGCTTCTCCTGCTGAGTTTTTGAGTTTGATAACAGTGAGTTGATTTTTGTTGCTTGATCTTAGGGGCCTAGTGGAGTGATAGGGTTGGAGAAGGGTTTGAAGGGAAGGGATGTTATGGGGGCTGTTAATAGGTTTATGAGCGAGAATGAGTTGATTAAAGTGAAGGAGTTGTGGGAGTTCTAGCCAGTTTAGTTCTTTTAAGGGAAATACGATGATGGCTGCGGTAGGAGGTTCCAGTGGCAAATTTAGAAATTTTGTTGTAACAAGCATCCAGCTTGTGTAGGTCTGTCTGTCTAAGGTTGGTAAGTATGGGGGATGCATAGAGTGGGGTGGAGATTAGCTGGGAATTGGCTGTGGAGATTCTATCCGCCTTAGTTAGTAATTGGCAGCTTCGATATAATGCACCAAGTTTCTTGTGAACTTTTTTTATTGTGAGAGATATATGGGTGTCAAATCTAAGTGTGTTGTCTATTTCCACACCGAGTAATTTTGTGTGTTCTGATGGAGAGATGATGGTATTGTCTTTGGTGAGAATGTTGAAGTGGGGGGATATTGGATGGCTTTGGAAGGTTGGAACAGGAGAAGTTTTGTCTTACTTGGGTTGAGGAGGAGCTGATCATTGGATAGCAAGCTTTCTACAGAAGGGGATGATTCCTGTGTGATTTGTTATAGTTCTGGTAGAGTGGGGGCAGAGCAGATGAGAGTAGAGTCATCTGCGTACTGTATAAGACATGCATGTTTGGTGGCAGTATGTAGGTTGTTAGTGAAAAGTGAGAATAGCAGAGGGCCAAGGATATACCCTTGGGGAACTCCGAGAGTAACTGGGAGGCAAAGTCATAGGTTATCATCCCAGATTACTGATTGCTGGCGTCCATGTAGATAGCTGTGGAACCAGTTGCAGGCTGACTGTGAGAAGGAGAGGTTGGGGAGAGTAGAGAGTTGTAGCTCATGAGATACCATGTCAAAGGCCTTTGAGAGATCTAGAAATACAGCAGTAGAGAAGAGGCCATTGTTTTTATGATGAAGTATAGTGTTGGTGAAGGAGAGCAGAGGTAGTGCTGTGATATGGCCTGAAACTATGTTGGGTTTTGGAGAGGAGATTATTAGCTAGGAGGTAGTTGGAGATGTGGGTGTTGATACATTTTTCAACTGTCTTGGAGAGAGGGGAGAGGATAGCAATGGGGCGATAACTGGAGAGGTCGGCGGAGGGGGTGCCTTTGTAGAGGGGAATGATGTGGGATATTTTCCATATCAAGAGAACATAGCCTTCTGTTACGGAACGGTTGATTAGAATTTAAATTGGGTAGGCTAGTGTATCAGCTGGAATTTTCAAGTTTTCAGAGGGGAGGTTGTCAGCTGCGAGTTTGGTGGGTTTAAGTTTTGACAATAGTCTTTTTATGTTGGAGGTAGGTGCTGAGGTGAAGACGAAAAGAGGAGTGGGGGTTTAGGGTTAGGAGTTGGGGGGCTGTTGTAGGGAAGTGTTGTTTGTTTAGAGATGTTATAGTTTCAGTGAAGTGTTTGTTGAAGTATTCAGCAATACTGCTGGAGGGGGGTGGACGGCTGGCGGGTATCAACCTTCCTTGGGTGGAGGATATTGTTAATAGTGGACCAGAATTGCTTAGGGTTGTGGTTAGTAGAGTTTAGAGTAGATTTATAGTAGAGGGATTTGTCTAATTTTATTTGCTTTTTGGCTTTATTGCGCAGTTCAAGGAATGATTGCCTATCTGAGTTATTTTTTGTTAGTTGCCAGTGCTCCCAGACCTTATCTCTTTTGGTGGTAAATGTCTAATTTTGCTCATACCATTCAGCTTTTAGTTTGTTAGTTGGGATATTTTGCAGTCACCCTAATGGTAATGGGCATCAGCGGGGTGTAACAGCCCTGTGTTTCTTATGCTTAGTCAAACACTCGCTTGTGCTCTGCTGATGAGGTCATAACAAGGCCGACATATGCATATCCACAGCTAGTGGGCTTTGGCTTTATTGGTCTGAAATTGTCCATTGCAATGACTTAAAAATAAAGAAGTCATGGGCATTCGGAATCGCCATATAGCTGAAACACCAGATGTTCATAAGGGTCATTTGCATATATCCCATGTGCCCCTGATACAGGAGGTTTGAGAGGTCACTCAATGGAAGTTCTAACTTGGCTGGAGTTTCCATTTAGTTTTTACTGATTGTTTTTTCTGTGGGACTTTCTCACTCTTTGTTTTAGGCTGTTCCTGATTTTATAGAATGTCCCCGAATTTGTCTCATATTTTTGTCCTGTCCCTCATAAAAGTTTTTGAATTTTTCTGGTATAGTGCTGAGAATTACAGTCAGTAATACAAAATATTAGAGTTTTATATAGGTTCATAGGTTCATAGGTTCATACTAGGCTATCTGCCCTAGGGCATTTATAAGCCTAGCCAGAATGTGTTTGGCTTTCGCCACCCATTTTAAATTTATTTTGCTATGCCCTTTTTCGAGGTTAGTATACTGTGCCTCTGTCTAACAGTGACACAGAAGTGATACCCAGGGTAAACCTACGATCTCCCATCCACTCGTTAAGATTCCTCTTGAAGAGAGTCAATGAGGGACTCTGCCTAACCTGGACTGGGATTTTATTCCAGAGTGAAGGGAGCCTCTGGGTTATGAATCTGTCCCTCCAGCATGTCCTATTTATTTCAATGCTGAGGTTCAAGTCTCTCAAGCGCATAGCTCGATGGGATTTGGATTTTATGAGGTGCAGCATGTCCATTAATTCCGGGTTGGACATGGCTTTATACATCAGGCACAGATCGCCTCTGAACAGGCGGTATGCCACTGAGTAGAGCTGGAGTTTCTTTAACCGGGCAGCATATGGCATCTGTTTGAGCCCTTTGATCCTCTTGGTGAGGTACTTTTGGGGTCTTTCCAGTTGCTGCAGGTGTCTGGTAAGGTACATCCCAAAAGGGGCATTGTACTCAATTATGGGCCTGATGAGGGATGAGTAAAGAGGCACGATGACCTCCCCTGATCTAGATGTGAATCCCTTCATGATTAGGTGGGCTATATAAAATGTTTTTCTAACCACTTTGGCCACGTGGTTGTCAAATGAGAGATTGCTATCAACTTGGGTCCCCAGGTCCCTAATTACTTCTTCTGTACTTAATGGATTACCACCTATGTGGTAATTTGTGGCACTTTGTTTTGCCAAAGGGATGACTATACACTTTTTGGCATTTAGCTTGAGGCCATGGCTCTGGCACCAGTTGTCTGTTTCTATGAGGCCCTTTTGGAGGATGCTTGTGTTGGCTGGAGAGTCGATTATGGCACCCAGTTTGCAGTCATCTGCCAACTTGGTCAGCCACAGTCCTTCCATGTTGGCCTGTACCTCCGAGAAATATATACCGAACAAGAGATGTCCCAGGACTGAGCCTTGTGGGACACCACTTGTAACTGGTTTGGAGTCTGACATGGCTCCAGCAATTCTAACCATGTGGGTTCTGTCCTTGAGCCAGTTTGCAATCCATCTAGTGACATAGGGGTTTATATTTAAGCTGGTGAGCTTATCTATAATGCCCGAGTGGGGTATTGTATCGAAGGCTTTTGCGAGGTCCTGGTAGGCTGTGTGGACCACCTTCCCCTCGTCAATGGCCTTGGTGACTGTTAAGAAATCAACCAGGTTTAAGAGGAAGGATCTGCCCTTAACAAAGCCGAACTGGGTAGGATCCAGTGTCTGTAGGTCCCCAATATCTTTATTTATGAGGTCCATGATGATCCTTTCCATAGCTTTGCAGACCAAGCTAGTCAGGCTTATGGGGCGATAGTTTCCAGGATCCGTTGAGGCACCACCTTTGTGGAGAGGGACCACTGTTGCTGTACGCCACTCTTTGGGCACATATCCTGTAGTAAGGCTGAGATTGAACAGTAGTTTTATGTTTGGGTTTAGCTCTTCTTGGAGTTCATGTAGGACGCAGCCCGGGACACCGTCTGGTCCCATTGATGCTGTGTTTTTGCTTTGGAGAGGGCGGCTCTTACCTGAGCATCTGAGATGTCAGGGGGGCAGCACTCTGCTGGGATAGATATTTGCCCTTTTGGTGGGGGAGAAGTTTGCTGAACCTGTCAGCTAGGATGTTGGCAATGTCTGTGGGTTTGGTGTATTTTTTGTCATTTTGGACTAATTCTGAGCATATCTGGGAATTACCACCCAGGTTTCTAACATAACTAAAGAAAGCCTTGTGATTATCCTTAGTGTCCTGTGCAATTTTTCTCTCGAAGCTGGCCTTAGACAATTTTATGAGTGCCCGTAGTTTTTTGCTAATACTGATCAGTGATGCCTTCCCTTTTTGGGATTTTGCTCTATCATTTAGTAGATTCCTCCTTCTATTGTATGGTTTGTTTATGGCTGGGGTCCACCAGACAGGACGTCTGCCTTTGGAGGATTGGGTCTTGGTTTTATTTGGGATCGCATGATCCATGCATTCCTGAAGGTGTTCATAGAATGTGTTTATAAAGGATTCTGCGGTCTGGGCCATATTTTCCACAGGCCCGGGGGCTTTGAAGGATTCCACCTCGGTTTTGAGGAGTGTGAAATTTGCTTTAGAGAAGTTTTTCACTGTGGTTTTCTGGGCAGGGAGTGAAGTCAGGATGTGAATATCCAGTGAGATTAGTTTATGGTCTGATCTTACCAGTGAGGGATACACTTCTGGTCTGGAGCATAGAGTCCCCATGTTGGTGATGATCAGGTCCAGTATGTTTTCCCCTCTTGTGGGAGTGGTAACAAGTTGTTCATAGCATTTGAGTTTATAAATTCTAGGAACCTTTGGGCTAGGGTGTTGGAGCTAGAGTAATGCTCCCAGTCTATGTTTGGGTAGTTGAAGTTGCCCAATATAATGGTGTTTGGAGAGACCTTAATATTTTCCAGTGTTCTCAGGAAGGCTGAGTGGGGTTCCTGGGTTTGGGAGGGTGGTCTGTAGCAGGCTATAAACTGGAAGGCAGTTTTACCCACTGTTAGATACACATGGATAGTCTCTGATGCTTCGTGCTTTGCCACCAACCTGGAGGTGTGGGTATCTTTGATGAGTATCGATAATCCCCCTCCTTTTGTGGTTCGGTCCAAGTTTTGGGGCCGAAAAGCATGGTATGAGGTATAACCTGGTAGTGCTGGGGTGCTCTCGGGAGCCCTGAACCAGGTTTCTGTTACTGCACAGATATCGATGTTCTCCATGCTAAGGAGAGTTTCGAAAAGTGCATCTTGAGGTTTAGACTTCTGGCATTGAGTAGCATTACTCTTAGTTTCTTATCCCTTGTGATACCTATGGAGGTGGGTTTGTCTTTTGAGCCTTGCCTAAAAAAGGCAGTATGGGGTAGCAAGAGCCTTTGCCAATATCCGAAAGCCCAGGGTTGACAGGTACAAGCCGTCCCTAGCGAAGCATCGTGGCTTGTCGAGCTATCATCCCAAGCTGACAGGCATTGGATCCCCTTTGAATGACACCAGTACTTAAGCCAATTGTTGAAATTGATCATCTTGTCTTCATATTGTGGCATCATTCTTGGTGAGGGTAAGATGCTACTCAAGGTCAGGGTAATACCGGCCTGGGCTACATGCTCAGAGAGCTCCTCTATGTCTCTTTTCATGTAGTCCAGGGAGGTACGTCTCAGGTCATTCACACCAGCATGGACAATGACTGAGTCATATTTGTACTTGCCTTGGAGTGACCTGAGTGCTTGTGTTATGTGGCGGATACTAGTGCCCGACAGGCTGCTCACCGTGACCCTCTCCTTGTTCAGCCTGGTGAGCGGGACGTCAGTGTGCCTGACGTTAGAGTCACCTATTACAAGTGTATCAGGTGTGTTGTTTAGTCTTAAGGGCTGTGACTGTTCGGCACACTGGCTTTGTGAGGTATGTGTTGCACGTGTTCATTGTTGTTGAAAAAAAACATGATGATATAAATTTTTGTAATCCATTAACTTTGTAAGTGAATTAGTATAACAGTTAAAAATTGTCACATATTTTGTGCATTTGCCCCCATTATCTTTCACTTTATCCAGAATTCTTAAGCATAGAATTTCAGAGGTACAATATTGTTTTCCCTCATATTTTTTATTTTTTGGTAAATCACTAAGGATTACAGTTAGCTAATAATGATAGATATTAGTTTCCTAGTTTTAATACATGTAGATGAAAAAACTCATTTGTTTAACTTTCTCAGTGAATTAGAGTAATATTTAAAAATTGTGTTGAACTGTCTTTGTCTCTCTTTGTTTTTATCTCTGATTGTTGAGACAAGACGTTGAGAGCTATAAAATAAAATATCAGAAGCAAATCCACACAGGTACAGAGACAACATGCAAACTCTACCCAAACGGTAACCAAAACTTGGGACTGATCTCTAGACATGTAAGGTAGAAACATTAACCAGTGAGCCACTGTGCTTCACACCATAACCGGTGAGCCACTGTGCTTCACACCATAACCAGTGAGCTACTGTACTTCAAACCATAACAAGTGAGACACCATTTTTCAAACCATAACAAGTGAGAGACCATTCTTCAGACATAACCAGTGACCCACTGTGTTTTGAACCATTACCAGTGAGCCACTGTGCTTCAAACCATAAGGAGTGAGCCACCATTGTTCAAACCATAATCAGTGAGACACTATTCTTCAAACATACCCAGTAAGCCATCATTCTTCATACATAACCAGTGAGCCACTGTGTTTCGAACCATAGCCAGTAAGCTACCTTGCTTTAAACTATATGACCCACCATGCTTCAGACCATAACAAGTGAGTCACCATGCTTTTCACTATAACCAGTAAGCCAGAGTGCTTTGCATCATAAACAATGAGCAAGTATGCTTCTATAAAAGCACATTTGATAATGCAGTGTGTGGGTCAAATGTGGAAAAGCACCAGTTGTCTGGCTGGGATAAGGGATGAATATCAATTTAACAAATTCCATCTATAAAAGACACTCATAAGTATATGAACATATGCTTCTGTCTACCTGATGTGGCAGCTTAAGAATATATGAACATGTACTTCTGTCTGCTTGGAATGACAACTTAAGGACATATGAACATACGCTTCTGTCTGTCTCGAGTGATAACTTTAAGAAGATGTGAACATACACTGGAGGTAGTATTGCAGAAAGGTAATATAAATGGCTTCTGGTATTTACTAAAGGAGTATTGGTATATCAATACATAGAAAAGAAGAATATATTCTAGAGAGAGGTCTGTTTGGTTCTTCCACTGTCTTGTTTACAGCAGTTAAGAAGTTACTTGAAGAGATGGAGACACTGCTGTACCAGAAAAATTGAAGGAATTAATGATAGGCTGCCATGTTGTGGCTGTACTGGTATCTCTGCATTGAAGTAGTTGATGATAGACTGCCATGTTGTGGCTGTACTGGTATCTCTGCATTGAAGTAATTGATGACAGACTGCCATGTTGTGGCTGTACTGGTATCTCTGCATTGAAGTAATTGATGATAGACTGCCATGTTGTGGCTGTACTGGTATCTCTGCAATTATGTTCCTAAAATAGAGGTTGATATTTTACTGCCAGAAAGGCAGTCACTACTGAAAAGTTGACACGTAGACAATAAAACCAGTTAAAGAAAATCTTCTAAACTTTCTAACTCATATGTCTTGTGCCTTGGTAACCTGTAGCACCTTGGTAATAAAATGCATTTGTAAACCTCAGGTAGAAAGTACAGGAAAAGCAAAGTTAAAGTATGTGTCTACAGAGGCTGCAAGGTTTGAACCTAAGATATGGGTTTTGTTAGTAAGCATAGAAAGAGGATTCTGAAGTTAATGAGGAGAAATGAGCATCTTTCTATTTTGAGCAGTATGAAGGGGGCAATAGGTGAGTGAGCCATGAGGTTAGAGCATAGTAACTGGCCAAAATTTCCTTTAGAAAAAACAGGTTCAGGTTATCACATTCTGAGAGGAAATAGGTAAGGATTTCATGCTTTTTGCTTTGTATAGGTATCACGTAAATTAGAGAAGAGTCCAGCACTGTATGCAAAACTTAACCCAAAAACTGTGAAAACTGTTTTAGCCACACAAAATCTAGAGAGACCGCCACCAAACCAATAAAGTCTAATAATACCTTACATTTAGTTGTATTAATTCCTGGGGTTTAGAAGAACAGAGCTGAAATGAAATGGCAACTTTTACTAATTAAATCCAGCGGTGGTGGTGCTGTGGTAGCGTTGTCGCCTCACAGTAAGACGCTGTCCGGTTCGATTCTCAGCTAGAGCGTCTTCTGTGTGGAGACATGTGTGAATGGGCATACCTTCGTTGAAGGTTGTGCGTCAGGCCTGGCAAGCCGGTATGTAAAAATCAACTGCCAATCATTAGCAGACCGGAGTTCCGCTGTGGCGACCCCTAACTGGGAAAAGCCGAAAGACACAAGCACAAGCATAGCATAATAGTTGTTACAGAGGTATGATATTCTTCTGGTATAGTTTTATCACATTTTTGTAGGTTTGAATTTCTCATAGATTCATAGGTAAGTATTAAGTTAGCTGCCCTAGTGGGCCATTTTAAGCTTAGCCAATTTCCCTTTTAAAGGGTAAGAGTCAAACCCTGTACCCTGTCTGTGAAGTAAGCACCTTAAACATTATACTAACCTCCACCCCCACTTACCTTTGCACTTACCAGAGGAGGGGTCAGTCTTTGGAAGTGGACTATCATTCACTTCCTATAATAATGAGATTATGTTTAAAGACTTGTATGATGTTAGATATGTCCAATTATTAAACTCTTTTCATGGTATTGCAAACCTGGAATGACCTCGAAGAGCATATTCTGTTCCCAAGTGTGTTGCGCCACTCTTGATCATTATTCAGCAATATTTGTGAGAGTTCAAGACTAAGACTTGGAGGCTGGTTCTTCACATTATGAGGCAGAGTTCGTAGGATTCATGCAACTCAATTATCATTTCCTACTAGAAATAATGACATCCTAGACTTGGTGTTCACCAGTAAAATTGTTTGGTGATATACATTCTTTTTTCTGCATCATTGGGTAATTCATACCATTTGAGTAAAAGGTTTGCCAGCTGTATCTAGTCAGACTGTTTATAGCTACTGTATATTTTGAACAACTTAAGTATGAAATATCTTGTACTGACTGATCTGTCAATTATTGGGGTAGTGGAGAAAAACTTTTGGAAAAAGGGGTTAACATATGCTCTTCAGCCTTAGAAAAGTCTAAAACTACTAAGTACTACACTAGTGTGGAGGTTCAAGGCCTTCTATTGTCTGGTACTTCATCATCAAGTGATGCAGGTTTGCTTCCCTCAACCTCAATTTGCCTACAGTGAGGTAATGAACAAGTAACATAACCAGTCATTAGTAAAGTGGGTCTATGCGGATCAGTCCAATCCCCAGATTAACAAATATATTATTTACATTATTTAACTTGTCACACACTTTTGCTGCCTATGTTTTATGGCCTTCCATCTGATATGGTACAAAGATCACTGTCCAGTTGGTGGGTAATAACTTTAAACTTTATTTATTTATTTATTGACGTTTGTTAACCAGGTTAGTCCAACTGGGCTTGTGGCCCATTTTCAGTGGAGACCCGAGGAGAAAAGCTTCAACAATACATTTCTATTACAAAGTATCATATTAATACAAAAATAATGAGGTGAGAAACAATTATACAGAACAAAGGTTTTACATTTGTTGTTTTCATACAAACAAGTTAAAGTTCCAAGTATGGAGAAGGAGCCAAAAAAGACATTAGGCAGGATTCACGATGGCTTGCACGGAGTCTAAGAGTCGTGTAAGACTCCATGCAGCCATAGCGATCCAGGAACAGCCCGAAATACCATGTAAGAGACCAGATAAAATGTCTCTTACATGGGCAGGGTGTGGATATGCTAATTACCTCACTTGCAGCCGAAAGGCATGCAAATGAGGTAGATTAGCGATCCACGAAGCTGAAACCAGCCCGTGTAAGAGTCGTGTTAGGTGCAGAAATGTACTCAGTTGACAACTGAGTACGTTTCTGCAAATAACACATTGGAGCCATGTCAGCTCCAAATAAAGTGTGCATATGTGTCAGGCAGCATGCCAATGGCCAAATATGTGGCCATTGGCACGGTAACCCGATGCAAGCATGAAAATTTTTTTTTTCCCGCGATCGGCGATGGTTAAAAGCAGCACAGCCCTGCGCAAACGGGCTGCGCTATATAAAACATAAAAATAAAGGTTTTAAACCCACAAATGTGGGTTTTATGCAATGCATGGATTTACAATGCAGGGACCAGCAGACCGAAAACAACATGGCCACCGTTTAGTGGTTGCTAAGGGGGGAAGCTGAGTGTAAGACACGTAACTAAGCATTAGTAGGCAATCCTATGTAAATGAGTGATAGGATAGTGAATTTCACTGTCACATAGCAAATGAGCACATTCCGTGTAGTGTAAGAGTTAGATAAGGGGGAGTAACAAAGCAGGAGATAGGTGACATCACAGGGGGGAATGTTAGAAAGAAATCAAGCTCATTGGAGCAAAGTGGTATGTGAAAGATGTCAGTCACACAGCATAGAAAGAGGAGTGTCAACAGATAAGCATGAGAAAGTCAAGAAATGGAAGGTGTACACTGTGGCTAACACCAAAGTTTCTTGCTGTGCGTGCATGCGCGCGTGTGCATGCTGGGAGGCGCAAGTAAGACAGAGTGCACGCGTGTAAGGCAGAGTAAGCATGTAGGAGCCTGTTTAAAGATCTGTAAACCTGTTTGCGCTGGTGTGCGCGCGTCATAATCCGAATAAGCAGATTCTAGTCCATGTAAGCATGTGTGCGCGCGTGGTAGCCACTGTGAGCATGTTTTCGCTGGTATGCGCGCTGCTCCCCCCTGAGGAAACAGAGAGGAAAAAGGAAGCAGAAGAAATAGTAGGAAGCTAGCAGGGAATACTGGTAGAGCTAGCAGGTGAAAACAATTAGAAGCAGGCAATTACACAGGCAGAATACTAGCCCAGCCCAGCACTTAAAACACTGCAAACAGCATTGCAGTATGTTTCTCTCAAGAGACACTGCAAGACAGGAGTAAGCTATTAGAAGTGAAAACTGAAAAAGCTGCACTCAGACCAAACATGCTAGGGGCTGCCATAGCTGTTATAAGGAGACATAGGAGACTTGCTGAGGGTGGTGACAATGCAAATGCTGCCAGACAACCCACAGTGAGGAGACGGAGAGCTGGAGATAGTGGAGCGCTATAGAGTGGACAGAGACCTCCTGCAGCAAATCGTTGAGCTGTGCAGGCCACACCTCACACACAGAACCAACAGAGGGGAACCCATCCCAGTGGAAACCAAGGTATGTGTTGGCCTAAGAATACTAGCAACAGGTACCTTCCAGAGACCAACTGGTGATATGATGGGGATCTCACAGGCATCAGCATCCAGGGTACTGCACCAGTTCCTGGATGCCATGTCGGCACATGTCGGAGATCATGTATATTTCCCCAATTCCCATGAGGCATTGGCCAGCAATACGCGACACTTCCAGCAAATAGCGGAATACCCTGAGGTAGTGGATGCAATAGACTGCACGCATATACGCATCAAGGCACCAGCTGGTGAGCGGGGTAGGGCCTACATTAACCGCAAGTGTTTCACCTCCATCAACTGCCAGGTCATGTGTGATGCCCAGGGCATAATAACGAATGTGTGTTCTGGCTGCCCTGGAAGCTACCATGATTCCCATATCTGGCATCTGACGCAGCTGTACCAGACATTTGCCAATGGGGACATCCCACATGGTCACTTAGTGGGGGATGCTGGATATGCACTGGAACCGTGGCTGATGACACCCATCAGAAACGCACACACACCTGAACAAGAATGCCATAATGAGGCACACGCACAAATACAAAATGTAATAGAGCGTGTGTTTGGGCTGCTCAAGTCACGGTTCCGGTGGCTGGACACATCTGGTGGAGCCTTGCAGTACTCACCAACTACAAGTACCCAAATTGTCATGGTATGTGCTATGCTACATAATATGATACAGCGAAAACAGCTGCAGCAGGACCAGCATAGGGCCGGGACAAACAGCCCCCCACCATTGCCAAGGCCATCACAGGCAGAGCGTGACTCGGAGGAGGAACAACCTGAGCCTGCCCCAGTAGGCAGAAGGAGGCGTGCCCAGTATGCCCTGGCCTTGGCAAAGAGGCAACGCATAGCACATACCTGGCTCAGTAGGAACCCTGGGAATGATACCCCTCTCTGACTCACTCATATAGTAAAAGGGACGCCTAACATGACACAACCTGCTTTCAAACATGTACAGGGAGTGTAGTATGTGCATCCGACATAGGCAACCCTGCAGCACCACCTTGGGCATGATTGCCATGTGTTAAGCAATGTAACACCATTTAGTATATGCAAACATGATGACCCTGCCTAACATCTCACCCTCACCAAACATGATGCCACAATATGAAGACAACAAGATCAAGTACAATAATTGGCTGAAGTATTGCTGTTAGTCAAAGGGGAACAAATGGCTGACAGCCTGGGATGACATGCCGAGCAAGACATGATGCTCCACCTGCTAGGGGTGGCACGCACCCAGCACACCTGGCTTTGTGGATACTGGCAAAGGCTGTTGTCACCCCCACTGTGCCTTGAATAGGTAAGGCTGGAAACACAAACCCACCACCATAGGTAACACAAGGGATAACAACCTGGACGTAATGCTACCCATTGCCAGAAGTCTAAACTGCAAGATGCATGCAGACCAAACCCACCTCAGCATGGAAAATGGTAATATCTGTTCTGTAACAGAAACCTGGGTCAAGGCTCAGAAGAGCACCCTAATACTACCAGGTTATGCCTTATACCATGCTTTACAGCCCCAAACATGGAACAAACTACAATAGGAGTGTGGCTATCAATAATTGTCAAGGGTAACCACACCCCCAGGTTGGTACCACAGCAAGAAGCAGCATGGACTATCCACGGGCAAGTAACAGTGGCTCAAACTGCGTCCCAGTTTGCAGCCTGCTACAGACCACCTTCCCAAATCCAGGAACCCCAGTCAGCCTTCCTGAAGACACTGCAGAGTATGAATGTCTCACCAAATACCAAACAAGGCACACACAAAGTATGACATAGGTGGTAATCCATTATGTACGGAAGAAGTAGTCAGGGACCTAGGGACACAAGTGGACAGTAACCCGTCATGTGACCAGGAAAACCTGCTATATTGCCCACCTTAACATGAAAGGATGCACATGTAGATCAAGAGAGGTCACTGTGCCCCCATACTCTTCTCTTATCAGGCCCATACTTGAGAACAATGCCCATTTTGGATGTACCTTACCTGACACCTGCAGCAGTTAGAAAGACCCCAAACATATCTCACCAAGAGAATAAAGGGTCCAAACATTTGTCATCTGCTGCCTGGCTGAAGAAACCACAGCCCAATTCACATGCATACTGCCCAGTCAGAGGCGATGTATGCCTGATGTACAAGGCCATGTCCAATCCAGAATGAATGGACATGCTCCACTGCAGAAACTCCAAATCCAGCAGAGACACCACAGTGAGATATCTGAACCTCAACACATAGATAAACAGGATGTGCTGGAGGGAAAGATTCATAACCCAGACGCTCCTTACACTCTGGAACAGAATCCCAGTCCATGATAGGCTGATCTCCACACTCATACTCAACAAGAGAAATCCGGTCAAGTGCATGGGAGATAGTAGGTGTACACTGGGGGCCATCTCTGTGTCACATCTAGTAAAGTAAACCCTAAATGAGCATAATATGCACATTGCAAGGGGTGTCGAAAGCCACACACAGTCTGTCTAGGCTCAGACATGGCCAGGGCAGATAGCCTAGTATGAACCTATGACGATACAAATTGTGCAGGACACAAAGGATAATCACACAGCTGTCCTAACTGATGGTAGGAACCATGGTGATAATCCACAGATATGCTCTGCATTACTCAAATATCACAAACAATACACCAAACCCACACACATTGCCAACATCCAACCTAACAGATTCTTTGCAAACTCCCCACCAGCACCAAACTGCCAAATATCTATCCCAGCAGAGTGCTGGCCCCCTGACATTGCAGATGCTGAGGTAACAGCCAGCATCTACAAAGCAAACCACACAGCATCAATGGTACCAGATGGTGTCCTGGGTTGTGTCCAACAAGAACTGTAAGAAGAATGGAACACCAAATAGAACTACTGCTCACTCTCAGTCTTACCACAGGATATGTACCCAAAGAGCAGTGTACAGCAACAGTGGTCCCTCACCACAAAGGTGGTGCCTGAATGGATACTGCAAACTATCACCCCTCAACCCTGACTATCTTGGTCAGCAAAGTAATGGAGAGGATGATCATGGACCCCAGGAATAATGAGATTGGGTACCTACAGACATTGGACCCTACCCAGTGTGGCTTTCATAGGGCAGATCCTGCCCCTTAAACATGTCTGAGTCATGTGAAACACGCACCAAGGCCACTGATGAGGGGAATGTGGTTCACACAGCCTATCTGGACCTTGCTAAATCCTTCCATACAATACCCCAGTTGTTCAGTACAGATAAGCTCACCAGCCTAACTATAAACCCCTATCCAAGTAGATGGGTTGCAAACCAGCTCAAGGACAGAACTGACCTGGTCAGAAATGCTGCAGCCATGTCCAGACTACAAACCAGGTACAACTGGCATCCCACAAGGCACGGTCCTGGGACCTCTCTTGTATGGTATATATGTCACATAGGTACAGGCCAACATGGAAGGACTGTGTCTGAACAGGTTCGCAGATGACTACAAACTGCCCACCATATCGGACCCTCCAGCTGACACAAGCATCCTACAAAAGGCACACATAGAAACAGACAAGTGGTGCCACAGCCATGTCAACAAGCAAAATGCAGAATAGTGTATAGTCATCCCCTGTGGAAACACAGTACGTGGCCACAAATTACCACATAGGTGTTAACCCATTAAGTACATCAGGAGCAATAAGAGACCTGGGGATACAAGGTGATAGATATCCTGCATGTGACAACCATGTGTCTGTAGTGGTTACAGAAACATACTATATACCCACCTAATCATGAAGGTAAGCACAGCTAGGTCAGGGTAGGTCATTGTGCCTCTCCAGTCATCCATCAGCAGCCTCACAATTGTGTACAATGGCCCTTGTGGTATGTACCTTAGCAGACACCTGCATCAACTGGAAAGACCCCACAAATACCCCACCAGGAGGATCTCAAAGCTGCAACAGATGCCATGTGTTGCCTGATTAAACAAACTGCAGCTCCACACAGTGAGATACCGCCTGGCTAGAGGTGATCTGTGCCTGATGTATAAAGCCATGACCAAGCTGGAATCAATGGACATTTGGCACCATGTAAAATCTGAATGCTGGTGACCTATGCATATGAAAGGCCTGAACCCCAGCACAGACATAAACAGGACATGCTGTACCGATTGGTCCATAACCTAGAAGCTCACTCCACTCATGACTAAACTCCCTGTACAGGTTATCCAGGGAGTCCCTCATTGACTGCCATCCAGAGGAATCATGGTGACTGGATGGGAGATGGTAGGTGTACCCTGAATATCACCTGTATGTCACGGGTAGACAGAGGCACCGCACACTAACCTTGAAATATGTCATGGCAAACACCAGTAAATATGTGTGTTGAAGGACAAACACTCTCTGACTAGCATTACAAATGGCCTAGGGCACATGGCCATTGTTTGTCACTGCCCACACAAGTTGTGGAATACATTAACAATGTCGGAGAATCTTGTTCTATGTTGTCCATATCTGAACAAAAAGCAACAAGGTCATATCTGCACAACTGGCCCTCAACCAGTCTGGTGTGCACACTATAAATATTACAAGCAGTGATAGGACTGAAACCGATGATACTGTCCACCACAGTGAAAGTACTGAACCAGTACACTATACGACAATACACTGTTTGGTCAGTATGAAAGGATATTGACAACTGTATGCAAACTATCCCATGGCAACCCTGCAGGCACAGCATAATGCCTGTTAGGTTCAGACACAAAGCAGTTGGGCAGTAAGAACCTGACGTCCAACACTCAAATGTACATGTGAAATATAGATGAAGTCCACACACAAACACAAATGTGGTGGACCACAGATCTCAACATATGGAAAGTTCACACTGGGCATGCTCGCACACTTAGATAAATGAGACGTGTCAGTCAAGAAGCCATATAAAATGTGAACTGGGCATGCTCACACACTTAGGCCATGTCACAGTTCAGCAGTTGCACACACATATCTGGCATTTGTATGTGTTAATACAGGAACCTCCCACAATACAGAAATCTGCCCAGTGCACACAGTGAAATTACAACAGAGACATATGTAAAGTAGTGGATCCCACTCATATGCAAGCATCTGCCACAGTACACAAGTTGTTCATAGAGATACAGAAAGCTATGGCAATAAAGACCCACAGACAGTTTATGAGCAACAGATACTTGCATCTGACAGGTAAACATATGGCCGTAGAGTTCAATACTAGGCTGTTGTCCCTAGGGAATACAGAAGGCTATCCACAGTGTATTTGGCGTCTGCCTCCGCAGTACAGTAGGCTACTGTGCCTCTGCAAAGTTAATGCATATATATGCTCTCCCCCTTACTGATGGATAGTATCAGATGTACATACCTCTTCATAAATAATGATGTCAGCACACTATACATATGTCAGGAGCACAAATGATACCCAGTAATTTGAATAGCGCGCTCAGATACTGCGTCTCCCACAAGTGTCATAACATAGTTAGGTAGGGGTTTAAATCCTGCAAATGCTTAGTGTGTGTGTGTATGTGTGGATGTGGGGGGGGGGGCGTAGGGTGTGTGCAATTCTATGTGTAAGAGAAATGTCCCTTTTGGCAACTAGTACAACACACCACATGCTGCATATTCCACTGTCTAAACACTGATGATGTCAGCACCCTATAAGTACAGCAGGAGAAAGCAAGCCTCCCAGTAATGCAAATAGCGCGCTCTGCTACTGCGTCTCTCACAAGTGTCATAACATAGTTAGGTAGGGGTTTGAATCCTACAAGTGTTCTGTGTGAATGTGTGGGGGGGAGTAGGGTGTGTGCAATTCTATGTGTAAGAGAAATGTCCCTTTTGGCAACTAGTACAACACACCACATGCTGCATATTCCACTGTCTAAACACTGATGATGTCAGCACCCTATATGTACAGCAGGAGAAAGCAAGCCTTCCAGTAATGCAAATAGCGCGCTATGCTACTGCGTCTCTTACAAGTGTCATAACATAGTTAGGTAGGGGTTTGAATCCTGTAAGTGTTCAGTGTGTGTGTGTATGTGTGAATGTGGGGGGGAGTAGGGTGTGTGCAATTCTATGTGTAAGAGAAATGTTCCTTTTGGCAACTAGTACAACACACCACATGCTGCATATTCCACTGTCTAAACACTGATGATGTCAGCACCCTATAAGTACAGCAGGAGAAAGCAAGCCTCCCAGTAATGCAAATAGCTTGCTCTGCTGCTGCGTCTCTCACAAGTGTCATAACACAGTTATGTAGGGGTTTGTATCCTACAAACACCATGTGTGTTTTTGTCACACAGTTTGTCCATGTGTGTGGGGTGTTGTTCCTAATATTGCACGACATAGATTATATCAGTAATGTCAATGCACACATGATATATGTGTGTGCCACATACACATATGTGCCTGTAACCTTCAATAGTTCCCATGTCTGAAGCCTGCCTCATGTGAATACATAGAATTTGCATTAGACAATGTTATGACTGTGGTGTTCTGTGCAGGGGCTGCATGTGGTATGTGAATATACAGTGTGAGTTGTATATGGTGTCATCCTACCAGCGAGGGATACACGTCTGGTCTGGAGCATATAGTCCACATGTTGTTGATGAACAGGTGCAGCATGTTTTCACCTCTTGTGGGAGTGGTAACAAGTTGTTCCATAGCAATTCAGTGAATAAATGGTAGGAACCTTTCAGCTAGGGTCTTGGAGCTAGAGTAATGCTCACACTCTATGTTTGGGTAGTTACAGTCCACCCATATAATGGTGTTTGTAGAGACCGTCATATTCCCAGTGTTGTCAGGAAGGCCAAGTGGGTTTCCTGGGTATGGGAGGGTGGTGTGTGCCAGGCTATGAACCTGAAGGCAGTCTAACCCACTGTTAGTTGCACATGGATAGGCTCTGATGCTTTGTGCTGTGCCACAAACCCGGAGGTGTGTGTATCTGTGGTGCCTTTGGATACTTCCCCCCTGTTCTGGTTTGGTGCATGTTTAGGGGACGACAAGCATGGTATGAGGTATGACCTGGCAGTGATGGGGTGCACCTGGGAGCCTTGTACCAGGATTCTGTTACTGCACAGATATTGCTGTTCTCCATGCTAAGGACAGTTTCCAGTGCATGCATCTTGAGGTTTACACTGCTGACGTTGAGTAGCATTACTATTAGTGTCCTATCCCGTGTGATACCTGTGTAGGTGGCTATGTAATTTGAGCCTTGCATAAAAAGGCACTATGTGTGTAGCAAGAGCCTTTACCAATATACAACGGCCCATGGGTGACAGGTGCAAGCTGTCCCTAGCAAAGCATCGTGGCTTGTCTAGCATGTAATCCCACGCTGACAGGCATTGGATCCCCTTTGAATGTCACCGAAACATAAGCCAATTGTAGAAATTGATCATCCTGTCTACATATTGTGGCAGCATTCTTGGTGAGGGTAAGATGCTACTCAAGGTCAGGGTCATACCAGCCTGTGCCACATGCTCAGAGAGCCCCTCTATGTCCCCTATCATGTAGTCCAGGGAGGTACTTCACAGGTCATTCACACTGGCACGGATAATGACTGAGTCATATTTGTACATGCCTTGGAGTGACCTGTATGCTTGTGTTATGTGGTGGATCATAGTGCCCGACGGGCATCTCATCGTGACCTTCTCCTTGTTCAGCCTGGTGAGCGGGACCTCAGTGTACCTGATGATAGAGGTACCTATTACAACTGTAGCAGGTATGTTGTTTAGCCGTACGGGCTGTGACTGTTCGGCACACAGGCTTTGTGAGCTATGTGTTGCACGTGCTCTGTTCTGGCGTAACGTTTGCTTGTGTGTCTGCTTCGCCGGTGTCTGCTGCTCAGGCAGGATGCTATTCTGAGACTCCAAGAATGCTCCTGTGTGTTTATGTGTTTGGATTGCTGTCATGGTAGGTCTATATGAGACTGGTATTGTATTCACTGTAGTATCCCACTCCACCTGACAGGTTATGCCAGTACTGAGTTAAGAGAGCTTAGCCCCCAGTTTGGCTATGTGGTTGCATCTCTCACATGTGTTGTAAGTTTATGGGAAGAGGAGAGGGTTGTCTGTGTACACGAGGCAGCTGTAACATTGCCACATGACTCACAGATTCACCAACTGGACCAGAGAGGAGATTGACAAGTGACCTTTGCACATGCTACCATAGTATTGTGAATTCCATAATAATTAACAACACATAGGGCCAATGGGGAACAAGGTACTCAAGGTGAGTATGTGAGGGTGTAGTGCTACTGATTTGTTAGTGCTGGCATATATAAATGCTTTCATGAGCAAATGCCAGGTAAGTCATATGCAGTGTGTTACAGGCAACTTACATGCAAACAGGACAAACAGTGACGTTCTGTCAAGTGAGACATGGACATCAGTACAGTAAGCAATACAGATGTCACTAGGGATCCACAGAGGCGCTGTTAATCTGCATTGCAGGTGGAATCAGTGTTTCAGGGAAATAAGCAAACATGCATACAAACAAAGCTACATTCAGCAGGCCTGGATCTAGTCTATGCTACAACAAACAAGGTGTACCACTTCCAGTAGGTAACAGTGCAGATATGCAGGCACTATAAGCCTGAACCCAGAAATTCACAGGTCAGACGGGCAGGGTCCAGCCTCACCTCCCACAAGTGTACAGACCATGTACCTTCGTAATGTAGAATAACTGGCCTGAAACCCAAGTGCTCATACCTGAACTAATACACATTTCGAATAACAGACACTGAGCCCTCACTCAGCAGTTCCAAACTTAGTAGGATGTATGCTACCTGTCCTGGCACCACAGTATCCTTGACATGTATGGAGACTCTCCCTCCTGTCATAGTTCTGTATTTTGGGGCTGTCAAGCATGGTATGAGGTGTGACCTTGTAGTGCTAGGGTGCTCTTGTGAGTCTTGAACCTGTTGTGTATTACTGCACAGATATCAACATCCTCAAACATCCTCATTGCAGAGTCGAGTGTGGACAGCATGCAACTTGCAGTTTACATGTCCATCATTGAGTATCAATACTTACATTTTCTTATCCCCTGTGCTACCTATGTAGGTGGCCTTCTGTTGACAGCCTCACCACCAGTATGCAAAGATGTGCAGACATTACACTATGGTAATTACTATGGGTGTACAAAACAATACAATGACAATCATACTGTTACTGCATCAGGCATGCTGGGATATACCCACAATGATATCATTACACTGTACTGTTGACAACATGATACTATTACTACACTTCTATGTAGTCACCCTGTGCATCAGCACCATGTTAACCTGTTCCTGCACCGATGTTACAGATTGCAGGAGGTGGCACAGTTTCATCATATGCACAGGGTGTGTACTTGGTATGCCTGAGTCTGCCACTGATACAACCAATTGACATGTATGTGTGTGTGTGTTGGTGAGGGACAGCAGTACAAGGTGGGGCAATGTTGATGCAGTGTGTGTGTGTATGCGGCAGCCCTAGGTGTTATCAATTCGCATGTGTGTATGCATGCACACAGTTCCACCTCATGGCTGCCATATACAGGTGTTTATGGACAGCCACAGACTGTACCTGCCAGGTCATACAGATCACTGTCTCTGGCCACAGACACGGTACCTGTGCCTGGCAGGGGTGCTACGGACCGTATCAGGTACTAAGCCAGACTGGGTACTGTCATCAGAAGCAGGTGGTTGGTGACTGGAGACAGGTCCCTGTTGGGACTGTCCAGAGCCACGTGCATGTGGTCTCCTGGGGCAGTCTGATGACAGCACAGACCCGGCATTGCTGGGGCTGCTGTTGACACTATGGGAGCGGTCAGGGGCCTGTTGTCATCCGCGACGACTGCCAGCTGCTGCTGTTGCTGGCATACGCCCACATCAGCGCCTCAACTGTCCACCATTGCCCTGGCTCATGGACATGCAGTTGTGGAACAGATCTAATGTGTCCCCCAACGTCTGTCAATGACCTCGGTGAAATTACGGATGGCAGCCACAACATCACGCATACTGTCATTCATAGCTGTGCGACATGCTCTCAGCTCCCTCAGACCCTGTCTGGTGTACCGTTCTGTATGTGACTGTGCCTGCATTGCAGCCCGAAACATAGCTGAGGTTGAAAGACCTCTGTGGGTACGTCTGACAGGGGCAGTACGCCCACGGATGTTCCCATGAGAACCCCTTGACATCTGCCTGTGTGGTACCATGTCAGGACCCTGGCCATGGCTGCTGTGTGGGGATGCATGTGCCACCGATACCACATTACCCTGGTCAATGCCCACTGTATCCTGTCCATCACCTAGGGACATTGGTGACAAAGGATGTATTGGCAGGATGACTGTGCGCATTGATGGGGTCGACAGCTGTATACTGTCAATTGGCTGACCAACGACGGACCCCGGCAGACCTCCCTGTGCCATTACACAGGTATCATCATTATCACTATCCACGGTAGCTGATTCAGGTTCCCTGCTGCACAACACCAGGGCAGCACCAGAACCTGTGGGAGTAAGACAGGAAACACAGTTCACAATGTGTACACAATGTCACCACTGATACACACAGGCACACATGCTCACATGCACACAGGTGCACATGCACACATGCACACATGCACACAGGTGCACATGCACACATGCACACTCCTCAGTATATGAGATATCAACACACAGACACAAACACACCTGCAATCAAACACGTAGCACTACTGCTTCAGCCTATTATTACTATTAGTATCAAGAGTATTGAAGGTATTGGTATTACACACTCAACAGCATGGATAGGCTGCCTTGCTGTTACACCAGAGGGACCTGAAGAAATGAGACATTTATTGTCAGTGGGCACAACTGTGCCATTGATACTATGAGTATGATACAGTTCAGTAGTACAACAGTTGGCTTCCACAGGTCTACTGCTGATATTGAGAATATCACTCTTGCACAATAATTACCAAGATAACAGCTACAAACCGAGGACACACCTCACACATGCATAAACTACCAGTGTACAGAACAGTCAACTATACATATGGCAAGTTACCTGCACGCTCCGAGTCCTGCTGCTGGGTGGCTCCAGCCTCCATCATTATGCATGTATGCTGCTGCTGTTGCTGCTGTTGGGCTGGAGCCACAACACTTAGGAGTAGTCCCTCCAGTCTGGTGAGGGGGGGATGTATAGCCGCCCCACCACCTGTGGCAAGCTGTTGCCTGTGGATATCCGATGCACGCTGACGGACATTTCTAATTAAATCACTGCAGTGATGGCGTACCTGCTCATATGTCCGGTTATGCGTGCCTATGTCATTTACCCGACGGACCAGGTCTTGCCACAGTGCAGCCCTCTCCTGCTGGTTCTGGCTGGTGCGGGAAAAGAGTATTGCGAAATCCCACACCAGGCTCTGGTGTATCTCCTCATCTTCCGCAGCGGAGTAGGTAGGGTTTTGCTGGTGAACCATAGCCCTGAAAAGGAAAAGAAAAATATGTTAGCAATATATGTCAGCAAAATATGGCACACATAATACACATAATACTCGACTGTAGTGATATAACTTAACTCCCATATATAGCATCTGTCTGTCTATTGGGGGATACACATGTAAATGACCAGATATCAGTGCTCAGCCGACAACTGTGCAACAGTACCTGGCACACTCCATACGACAGACTAGTATACTCCAGCAGTCAGCACACTGGATCAGGTCCAATGCACAACCTCACACTGGGGATTTGTATCAAGGTACTGTATGAGGAACATTATCAACCCTGCACTGCATGCAATGCATGTTACATATTTCACTGGTAATGCACACTACTCTTACTTGCCATAACCCTACCTACATCGCAGTCACATACAGGGTAACACAGCACAACATATGGCAATGTAGTATGTTTGGATCGCAATACCTCACACATCTGTCTCTGGAATCACACCATGGACACACACTACCATGACAGACAGACAGTCATGGTGAGCAATCACACCATTACATAACATGCAGCCAGTCACTGTCACACTCATTCCACCTCACATAGTTGGTTTGCAATGGGTTCGTGGGTGTGCATTGTGCCTTAGGTAGGTAGTATGCTACTGGCCCTGGGCCTACAGCAGCATACTGTTATGCTACCCTGCCCCTTGTGACACATGTGATGTGATCGTACCTGCTCCTGTCAAACAGTTACACAGGGTGACTCATATGGCAAATTACCTATCTGCATAACATTCAGCAGGGGTATGTCTGACATCTACTCATGGGGAGCCTTGCTTCTTAATGCTGTGTGGTTTACTCCAGGGTATGTCTTATCTCTGGGTAGGAACCTTTACCTCCACCATGTGCTGTTTACTGCGGTGACAAGGACGACAGACATAGGTCATTTGGGTTGTGGATGTTGTGAGGTGTTACCATGGCTGTTGGACAACTGTCATGGGTATGACTTAACTATGTATATCCAGCAGTGGTAACCTCTATGCAGGTAGTATGGGTGCGCTCTGTGGTCTTGTCAGTCACTCTGCATAGGTAATGTGTTTGAGTGCATTGTCACAGTTTCTTACGTATGACTGTGTCCTTCTCCATATCTGCAGCTGTCATGGGAGGTACATACCATGTAGGACATTGTGGGGTGTAGAGGGGTACAGTGACCTACATGTCCATAGCTGACACACCATGTCTGCTGACACATACCATGTACAGGTATTACAGGACTGGTGTGCCACTGTGAATATCAATGGGGAGCCTATTGTACACTTGTTGCCCCTGTTCCCCCCTGGCACATGCAGTGGTGGGCAGGCAAACACATATGTGGTGGTTACTGGTGTAAGTGTTTTGGAATGGGGTATGGTACTCCAGTATCCACACTGGTGTTCACTCCATGCCTTTGTCACCAGGCACCTGTTGCAATACATCTGCACATATGTGCCTCACTCAGTATATATATATATATATATATATATATATATATATATATATATATGTGTGTGTGTGTGTATATTACTGTACAACCTACATTGTACATTGCACTACAACCTACATTAATATGTGCACATAGTTACCTTCACATACATATGTATGTACAGCCTTCAGTGACAGTTGCAGTATGTCCCCTGCCCTATGCACATCTTCATATACATAGATACAGACCAATAACACATATGGAGGGTTCACAGTATGTAGACTATTATATTATTACTTTACATTACTTGTGTTTGTTACAGCTGTTTGCATTGGCTTTGTGATAGTTGGCCTGCTGCTGCTTCTCTTGCCAGCTTCAGTTTGGCTTGGCAGTGTCAGGTTGTGATGACAACTTGTTTGTTTTGTTGTTTTAAATTTTCTTTCTTTTCTCTCTCTCTCTCTCTCTGTCTCTACCTCCAGAGGGTGTAATGAAAGTATTGCATGTGTGGACTGGGAGTACAAGATGCTTTTGTAGGTATCTGCACATGTCCATGTGATAGCCTCTGCACCAATTGTTAGCAATCATTTACTAATTGCATGCAGCCTGTTGTGTAGTGATTGCAGTTCTCACTGTGATTTCAGGACAGTGCTATAAAAAGGTTTGTTAGGTAGGTGTAGCCCTTTTATATTATCAGGGTGGGTACCATGCTGGTATGCTGTGGACACTGTTCTGTGAGTGTAACGGTTGGTATGTCTCTCATATTTCAGGCTGTGTTGTAGACACTGCAATGCATGTTGTACTGTAACCTGAGTATTCCTTCCTCCAGTTTCCTCTTCTCAGTGTGTATGTAAACTGACACCTAAGACTAGTAATACTGTGCATATGGGTGTGTATACTTTCATGTGGGACTTGTGATGTAACTGGTATATAGCAGTGGCTCTTGCAATTTGTTGCTATGGATTCAATATTTGCCCTTTACATTCACTCCTTGTATGCCTGCTAGGTGTCTTTACTGTAATGTGTAGCTGTGGCTTTCTTATTTTCCATTTACATTCACAGCTTGTAATGCTTGCTATATCGGTTTGAGCAACAATTCCCTATGTGTTTGTTGTGGTAGGGTGGTACTGCATGCAGTGTGGTCTGGCCATGGTGTGGACCTTGACACCTAGAAGGGTATTTGATTATGCTGCTGAGCAGGCCTCAGATACTCTCAGGTGCATCTTTTATCAGCCTCATGGAATGGTACATATCAGTGGGATACACCCATGACATTTTCTGATATTCTGCAGGTGTGACTGTGGGTTATTTTGAGCATATGTATTACTACACCATTTGTGACGTGCAAGTGGTGCATACTTTCAGTAATTCATAGTTACCATTGCATGTGTTGCAACACCTTTCTGCCTACTGTTAGTACATTTCACAGGTAGTCAGTGGGGCACAGTTAACATTTGTTTTCAAATCAGGGACATCCCTGTAACTCAGTCACAGTTGCTATGTCTGGGCTCTTAACTATTAAACTATGGCAGTGTTTATCCTGCTCTGACTATGTGTGTGGCTTGCAAGGTGCTACTGTGACATTATTACCTACTAGCTACCAACTAGCATGGCTGTTTCTCTTCACACAGTAATATTTTACAAATCCACTAGATTTGACAGTAAATATACATGACATGCTTTGTGTACTAAACTTCCTATATTTCCTTTACATTCATTCCTATTATTTCATGATATATTTCTTTCAGCACAATGTTCTTGTATATCAGTCATGGCTTAGTGGTAAGTCATGCAGACTAGTGTTTCCAAGATCCTGGGTTCGAGACAGACAGAGGAATTTTATTTTGCTGCTGAGCAGACTACAGGCCTTGTCATTCAGAGTGACTAAGGCACTTTTAAGCACTTGTAAGAGGGTTAGCGCTGATTTGCGCGGAGCTCACGCATGCGCACTGTCACTTAGCTTTGCGCACTCACGCTTAGCTAAACGCACACAAGCGCACACCTGCTTACAACTCCTTAAAAGTGCTTACTCTCGTGCACACCCGCGCTAATTTCTTTGAAAGAAAAGAAAATGGGGAGATAGGAAAGTGGTGAAAAAGGGGGCACAAAGAGGGTAGGACAGTAGGAAAACAAGCTTGGGAATTGCAGGAAGGATATAGGAAAGGCCCATAGCTGCCCATTTCTTTATCAGCAACAACTGTGCATATGTGTGTAATTTGGTGTGAAATTTGAAACCTTCCACCCCTGAGAGACGGGTGAGGACAACAATATTTGTTGTACAGCCAATTGTAATTGCCAGTTTACATGTCCAGCAGACATGTCTGTGAAATGGGCAGCTATGTATGGGGCGTAATTTTTTTGCGGGAACAGAGTGCCCTTTTTTTTTTTTCAGGTGAGAGTGGAATGTCAGGTACAGGAAGTAGGTATAGTTGGGGAGGTAGGTAGGGGAGGTTAACAGACAAGACAAACAAGACGCATACAGGCGTGGTGTATGACACATGTGGGGGGGAAACACAATTGGCGGGGACAGATGTTTGGATATCTCGAGCCCATGAGCCCACAGATGGCAACAGTGGAACTGAGATCCCCACCCATGGGCAGTTGCCACTGTGCCTTCACTGCCCAGGATGGGGCTGTGCTGGGGGCTGTGTAGGACGGGCAGCAGGCATGCCCGTGAGTTGTGCCACCCATGCCTCAAGCTGGCGTAGGGGCTCAAGCACAGAATACCTGATCTCCCTACACACCACAGTCCGAACACTATGGAAGGTGAGTGGATGGTCTCCTCCGGCCACGCTTGCAGAGGGGGGGGTGAGCCCCATCCCCTGCAGCGCTTTCACCTGAAGGTGGCACAGGGCCACTGGAGGAGGGTCCGGGCTGGGCACTAGTGCCAGGTGCACTCACCAGCTGAGGTGGGAGAGGTGGGTCCGCTGGAACCCGCCTTCCCTGTCGTCCTATGTTTTGCATTATTTTATGACAGTTTGGGTTAGTAACAAACAATACCATTCACAATTAGTTGTAACAGCATGCATTAGTATTCCCATTAACCAAACACCCATAAATTCAAGACATTGAACAGCAAGCATAACACTTGCATAATTTGAACAACAGTACACAATCCAACAGCATGCAGGGTTGATTGATGGCAACAGGCCATCAGGTTTGGATATATGAACAGGGCACATACATCAACGTACATGCAAATATGTGTGAACCAACAGGACAAATGTCCAGGGGAATTAATTGTGAATACACATACTCATTTTATGTGGAATGGATTATTTGTGGTTATAGGGTAGGGTGAAGAAATATTTCATTAACAACTTCAAATACCTATACATATGCTGTACATTTCTACTAGCTGCAGATATATACACCCTACAGGTCTGACTACAGTTTCCTATGTGTAAACTTAGGCATGTTGGTGATGGGAATGTTACTGCTACATTAATATACATTGCATTTTTATTCATACACATTCATATCTGGCTCTGTTCAGCTACAGCATCCTGCTACATTTGATTTATATAGCTCTAGACAACTGTGGATGTTTGGTATTTCATACAACCATACTATCTGCATATTGCAAAGGTACAGCAACATATCCAAATTGTGGGACAGACATTCCAGCTTCAGTACTTTATTGCACACATTTCACTCTTTGGTTGTGCCTGTCACATTCATTTCATTCTGTACTGACTGCAGTATACTTTATTCAGGAGTTATTACAACTTTCTTGGTGGATTCATACCTCTTTCTCACACTCTCACTTGTTTTATTTTTACAATTCAGGATGGTACTTAATTCTAGGCTTTATTGACATGTTTTACTTGGTTACAACAATCCTTTCCAACAGTCTCACTTGTGTCATGTTTCAGATTTTACACGGCGATATATTTCACACATGTGTTGTACTCAGCTTGTATAGCTATAATTTACAGCCTGCTGCAGGTTATGTACTATTACATTACAGGTGGAACATCTTTATTTCAGACTTGTTTCATTTTTATTTTTGGATTACAGGCTGCATCACACTTATGTAATCACACAGTACTAGCAGAATCTCTCTTACACTGTTACTTGAACTTTTTATTAATAAGTGACTACACTGCACTCTTTTGCAAGCTGTCATACTTATATTTTTTAACAGTTACAGGGAGAGAATTACTAACCTGCCTGGTGGCGCACAAGCCCATCGGCATAGGCTCGACGATTCATGGAACGGACACTTGCAGCTGTAATATAAATGAAGTAATATTGGAATACACATCTCCATAATATCAGCTAGGTTAATTTCTTACATAAATAATTACATGTAACTTACTCAGTAGTGGGGCGTTGGGCATTTGCCGGGCCTCCTGGATCCAACGGTTCAGTTGGTCCTGCTTCCGTCTCTTCAGGTCCGCATGGTGGCGACGGACCTGTTCACCAGTCCTTGGTATTCCTGTGGCACTGGTGAGATCATGTGCCAACCAGTCCCACGCCTCAGCCTTGTATGCTCCCCACAGGACCTGGCCCTGCATGAGTTGGGCCTCATGATCATGGACGAGGAGCCAAACCATATATTTGGACTCCTCAATGCCCCACCTCTGTGCTCGGAAGCAACTACCCTCTCCTACACCTGCCATCCTGACTGCAAATCGATTCCACAATCAGTTATGCTGTGTATTCCCACCTATGGGGCTTATATATGCCGTTTTTCCCGCACTTATCTGTGATTGGCCATTTTGGAAATGTATCAGCTTCACAAAACCTGCTTTGTCATGCTTCTCTTTCCATTCATTCCTATATATATGCTAATACTGCACTTCAAAGAGCAACTGTCATGGCTTAGTGGTTCAGTACTTTGACTATGGTGCATGGTATCCTGAGTTCGAGCCTAGCCATTGCTTTTTTTATTTTATGACTGTCTACACAGGCTAGGAGGTGTGTCTGTGTAAAAGCAGTTTTGATACAGCTTGCTCAACGTTGCCTGCCGGTTAGCTTGTTGGCGCGGTGCAAATGGGTTACGCTGGTTTACGCGTCATTTGGCTGTCAGCATGCATATTACGCTCAGCTCAGCTATGGGCACACAGTTTCAGCGTGTTACAACACTGCTCAACCCCGGGCACTCATTTTACACCTGTTAAACCACTGCTCACCTACGGGCAGATATACTCAGCTTGTTAGAGTGTAGCTCAGCTATAGGCACTTCTGGCATTTTTTTTTTTTTTATTATCTCATATTTCTTCAAAATACATGGCCCATTTCATTACATTTTACATAAAATATAATTTTATATATGTACATATATGTCAGGGAATTGTTTCGTGCTTATTTCACTAGAAATAAAAATTGATGTGGGGGCTCGAACCGTGACTGCCTCCTCTTAAGCCGACATCTCTATTGCTTCTTGGCTTACTTTGCATATTTAGATCTTATATGCTTTTCCACTGACTGCTAACTGTGGCTAAGCGACAGGCACGCCCGCGCAAACGAGCGCAATTATGGGCAAACATCTTTACAACTTATAAAAAAAAATAGAACATGTTCATTTTTACATTTTATGTTTATAGTCTGTGGAGGCATGTGTTGTGTTGTGTTTGTTGACATTTACGCGGACTCTCTCGTGGGGGTTTACTTTCGGGACTATTACTCTTCTGGGGGCGTGTCCGTTTGCAGGACTCGCCCTGCGGACACGCCCCCTACTTTCTTACATGGACCGTGTTAGCCTTGGGTGTGAGTCAGCATGCCCTCATGAATATGCATGGCATGCTGATGTCACACCATTTAACTGCAGCCTCCGTGTAAGACTTGTAACTCTTACACGGAGGCTTCGTGAATCCTGCCCATTAAGAAACATATCATTTTACAGTGAGATAATGCATTAGGTAGAGAAGTAAAACAAAGTAAATGTATGTTTCTGCTGTTTGTGTGGAATTATGCAAATACCTTATGAGAGGTGAAAGGGGGGACTAAATAGGGTCCTTAATAAGGGAGAGTGTGGGGGGGGATAAGTGGGGTCATTGCAAGGGCAGGTCCTGGAATTGAGAAATATGTTTTTAGTTTGGTTTTAAAGTGGGAGGAGTGTGAAATTGTACGTAAGTCAAGGGGAAATCTGTTTCAAGCATCGGCGACAGAGTGTTTATAGAGTAGTTTGCCTACAGACTTTATGGGTGGTAAATATCAAGTAGTTGTTGATTAGAAGTGCGGAGGGTTCGGGATGGAGAGGCAGAGAGAGATGGACAGAAGGAGGGTTTATAAAGGATAGAGTGAAGCATGTGAAATTGATAATGTAGCAATAGTTGGGGAAGTTCAAACCATTGGAGAGACTTTAAGGCAATGCAGTGGTGTGAGTTGTATGGGGAGTTAGTAATGAATCTGGCTATTTATGGTAAGTTTGTTGAAGTTTGTTAAGAGTGGTGGCCTGAATATTAAGGACTGGGGCGGCATATAGGAGGGTAGGAAGGAGGCGGGTCTGTCCAAGAGTATGTCTGGCATCAGGAATTAAGAATCTTTTGTTCCGATAAAGCAGGCCTAATTTTTGGTGTGTTCTTTTTATACATTGGTGTATGTTTAGTTTGAACTTTAGTTTGGTGTGGTTTTCAGGTTGGATAGTTGTATTATTAGAAGATGTAATAACAAAAGAGGTTTTATGGTGAGAATGAGAACGGGGAAGGAAAAGTAGGAGTTTAGTCTTTTTGGGATTTAGGATCAGTAGGTTGTGAGAATTCCATTGTTCTGTGGATAGTAGGGCTTGTTGGGTTAGGGAGTGTAGTTTAGAAATGTATTTCAGAAACTTAGCTGTACATGCTGATGCAGCCTAAGTCTCCCTGTTGTAATGCCTTACCCAACCCTTAACCTTTAATGCAGGGCTACTACCACAGTGGCTAAGGGTCTTATTGAATGTGCTGTGGAATGTCACAATGACCCACATGTAATTAGTATCAAGAGGGATTTTATATGTACCTATCAGTGTGGGTATACTCTAGGATGAGGCAGACCTAACCTGCACCACAGCAATAATCACACAGGACGTGGCAGATACAGCCACACCAGCTTTTTCCACAAGTGGAAGACCAACACTTAGGCAATCAAGCTCTAGTGCCATGGGTAACATGGTTTCACAGCAAGTCACCTGCTGCAATTTCTTAGTGAGAGTGTGTGTGTTGGGTGGGGGACCTATAGAAATAGGTAACTATATCAGTACCCAGTGTGCAGGACTCCTGTAGGACAGAGTCATATCTAGTGGCAAATATGGCAAAGAGGGATGAGGGCAGTGATGGCCATTGTGACTACAATGCCCACAGTATGTGGGGAGTCCTGCTCCTAACTGCATGCGGCCAGTGAATAGGTGCAGTGGTAGGTTCTTTATTTATGCAAAAGTTTTCTTTATTGATTTGTCACATTTTTAAAAATGACATGATTACTAAAACATTAATAGAAAATGCTTTCACTTTAGACACTCTGAGTGTACAGGTACAAGCAGCCACTCAATAAAGGTCTACGCAGTGTGTCCTGTGTGATGTGTACAAGTAACATCATTAACTAGCTCGTAAAGGGGAGTTGTCAAACAGTTCAAAGAAAATAAATGAAAATTAAAATGGGTGAAGTGAATCATTTAGCAAGTAGTTGCCTACCCAGCAGCCTTACTTCACTGCGTAAGTATAACCATGCACAATTATTTATTTAAGGGTAGCCAGTACATTTTCAATTAGGGCTAAAAGCTGATTTTCACATCTGGGAGGGGAACAGAGATAGAGAAAGGACAGATAGTATCTGTTTAAGTAGGAGCACAATCTGTGACATCCAGTTTCAATAGCTCTTGCTCTCTGTGGGAATGCCTACAATATAAACACTTATAAAAAGACCCCAAGTTTCAACCCTCACTGACTGTAGCACAATGTGGGGAAGAAGTGCTTTCATTAGTATCCTATGGTAATAAATTGCCCCTTTTTTCGAATGGAGTCTGGCAGAGAATAAGACATTAATATAAATAAGGTTATTGGATTGCTTCTCTCACTTTTTTTGCCAATTAGATCTTCTGTATGTCTGAAGTAAAAATACTAATGTGCCCCTTCATCAATGGTTTAACAGGCCTGCCTCTACTGGCTATACTGCAATGCCCCTTAAGTATCTGAGTGCATATGGTAACTTTGGAACACAGGTTCGGCATGCATATTTTTAACACTGAACCTTGTATATTGTTAGTGCAAAAATTCAAAGTTTAAGTCTACAATCTGCAACAGCAATACTCAATGTTTAGTTACGGCCATAGCTGGTAATAAATAAAGGGCAGGTTCCCCTGCTCAATATACCTTGGGTCAGTAGTAGTATTTCAGTTGCATTTTCTTTTACTATTCCCCTTCGCCATCAGAAAATGTACTTACAGCAACTATTTGTCACAGCCAAATGCTGTCTTGCATAGCAATGATAATGCTTCATTAGGGTACAGTAGAGTGTTGGGACAACAGATTTGGCTTTGGGACATGGCCTGAAATACCTGCCATGCATACAGGATCCAGAGTGATATTAAAGAAACTAAAACAAGTTTTCTTGCCCATGTTTGGTCTTCATGCAAAGTTTTGGCATTTTAGATTTTACCATTTTAGATTTAGTGGTTGAATGTCTTAGTGGTAGTTTGCTCATCATCCAGTGAATAGTGACGAAATTTACTGCTTAGATTTTACATCTTTTTTTATGTTTTTGAAAAGTGTTTATCAAATCAAAAATGTACTGTTTATCACAAATACCTGTATGTTCCTTTAATTCCACTTTCTCCTTGGTGTTGCAGTTGTTATTGAAAATATATTTCACGTTTTTCGTTTACAAGAAAAATAATCTTTGTAGTTGAGTTACAGTAAAGTCTATTCTGGTTCTTCCCTTGTTGTGAACACTCTTGTTTGTGATTAGTCATACGCCAAACTGTATACTTCTTTTGTTTAATTGACACTTTCCTGGAGCTAACATTGTTTGGTGTTGTGTACGATTTCCTTTATGAGGTATGCATATGCCTATGAATTTGAAATAAGAATTTCCAGCTGTCATCGTTTTCTTTTCTGTATTTCATGTATGTTTAGTCAGTGTAATCTAAAGGTTATCCAATAGACCCCTAGTTATCATAGCTATTTTGCTTAATAAATACTGCTTCCTCAAGTACATAACAAATTAAAAATAAAATAAATATCAAGATATTCAGACCATTGGAAAACACAGCACTCATACCCAATATTTCACATTGCTAGGTAACAAAGGTAGGAGGGGGGAAAAAGTGCCTAACAAAAATGTCTGTGTCATTGTTACTACCCCATCAATGGTTTTGTGGTATTCCGTATGCAACAGCACTGAGGTAGCAACATAGTCAGACATGACTATGGGAGCTTTTCTCCGGTGTGCACTGCAACAACATCCTGTGCCTTTTTTTCAGGCATTTTACATTTTTGGTGTAATCTAAAAGTTTGAATCATGCATAAATAGGATCTGTAAAGTTAGTCCATGTGCATTAATATTTCAAGTAAAGGAACTAAAGTGTCCAGACATAAAAATGAGCAATATTTAACTTTGTAAAGATTTGACAACTGAATGGATTTATTTGTATCAAATACATTAAACTATTAATTGTTAATTCATTTGAGTTGATTTGAAAAAAGTTTATTTTTTGTAAAATTACCTAGAAACTGCTGATCAAAAATACAAAATGGAATATAGAGAGCTTCAAAAGTCATGTGTGATGACAGGGGTTCAGAAGCTTGTCTGAAGGAGTAAATTATGCCTGAAAATAAGGAAATACCTCAGTGTATAGGTACATCAGGTGGGGTAGATCAGTCATAGAAATAGGAATGTTCCTCCTAAATAGGGACAGCTTAGTGGTCTGGTCTCAATATATCAATGCGTGGACTTGTCATAAAACGCAGAGGCAGAGGGAGAGCGAGAAAATGAGTCATAAAACACACACACACACACACACACACACACACACACACACACACACACACACACACACACACACACACACACACACACACACACACACACACACACAGACACACACACACACACACTGAAATAAGTTTGTTTCAGGCTTTCATATTGATTTTGTCCTTTAAGAAAATTTGCTTAAACACTTTCTTCTTTATTTTGAATGATTTCTGAGTATGGGTTGTGATTCATGATCTGTCATTTCAATGTTAATTTCTTATAAACGTAACCAGTTGTACAAATATTAATTTACTTTGGTTTGGCTTTCTGTTTGATGTTTTATAACTTCACAGAATTAGGCCATGCAGTCTTCTAGTTGCAGTTCTAAGTCAAGGTTCATAAATAATGTAATGTAATGTAAGCATTTGGACTTTGTGTTTGTCTTATATCTGTGCAAAATATTTGCAGTTCTAGAATACTTAAAATCATTGGTGATTTTAAGTGAAATTAAATGTATACTGCATCTGCCATTTTGCTAATAAGGATAATGTAAAAATCAATATTCAAGAACTGTAACGAACAGTGGTAGACAGAGTATATGAGTAAGCATCCAGTTGTGGAGCAATTACTGACAAACTGCAGGATTTTATAGTTGCGCTACTGTCTTAAAATATCACAGATGTAAACATTACATGCAATAGGGCTTGCCAATGGGACAATTACACATATATTGCCATTACAGTAAGCACTGCAATGTGACATAGAGATGTCATGTCCCTTGTGTTGTAGTAGTGTAGATTTTTATGGATTCATAGGTTCATAGGTTCATAGGTTCATACTAGGCTATCTGCCCGAGGGCATTTATAAGCCTAGCCCATAGTTTTGTGGCTTACGCCACCCCTTTAGTTTGGAGAAACTATGCCCATTATTTTGCTGTGCCTCTGTCGAGCAGTGACACTGAGGTAACCCCTGGGGTGTATCTGCGATCTCCCATCCATTGGTCAAGATTCCTATTGAACAAGGCCAGTGAGGTGCTCTGCCTCACATAAACCGGGATTTTGTTCCACAGCATAGTGAGTCTTTGGGTGATGAATCTATCCCTCCAGCACGTCCTATTAATAACCGTGTCGAGGTTTAAGTCTCCGCCCTTGTGGCTCTGAGGATCTAGATTTTTGAGATGAAGCATGTTCATCAAATCTGGGTTTGACATGGCCTTGTATGTCAGGCATAGGTCACCTCTGAGCAAGCGGTAAGCAACTGAATATAACTGGAATTCTTTCAGTCGGGCAGCATAAGACAGATTTTTGAGACCCTTTATCCTTTTGGTGAGGAACTTTGTGGCCTCTCCAGCTGCTGCAAGTGTCGGGTCAGATACATTCGAATGGGGCATTGTACTCGATCATTGGTCTGATGAGTGATGAGTATAGGAGACTATGACTTCCCTTGATCTAGATGTGAATCCCTTCATGATAAGGTGGGCAATGTAGAAGGTCTTCCTAACTACTTTAGCAATATGAGTGTCGAATGAAAGGCTACTGTCAACCTGGGTTCCCAGGTCCCTAATAACTTCTTCTGTGTTCAGGGATTGCCACCTATATGGTAGCTAGGGGTAACCTTATTTTTCCCGAAGGGTATGACTATGCATTTCTTGGCATTTAACTTTAGGCCATGGCTCTGGCACCAGTTATCTGTTTCTGTGAGACCCTTCTGAAGGATATCTGTGTTGGATGTGTTTTCAACCACGGCCCAGTTTGCAGTCATCTGCAAACTTTGTCAGCCATAACCCTCCTGTGTTTGCTTGTACTTCAGAAAAGTAGATGCCAAACAAGAGTGGGCCCAGGATTGAGCCCTGTGGGACACCACTTGTGACAGGCTTTGAGTCTGACATGGCGCCAGCAACTCTGACCCTGTGGGTTCTGTCACTCAGCCAGTTTGCAACCCATCTTGTAATGTATGGGTTTACATTTAAGTTGATGAGTTTTTCAATGATACCCGAGTGAGGTATTGTATCAAAAGCCTTCGCCAGGTCTAGGTAGGCTGTATGGACTGCCTTTCCCTCGTCAATGGCCTTGGTGACTGTTTCGAAAAAGTCAACCAAGTTTAAAAGGCATGATCTGCCTTTGATAAAGCCAAACTGGGTTGGATCCAAAGTCTGCAAGTTCCCTATGTCTTTATTTATGAGATCCATTATGATCCTCTCCATGGCTTTGCAGATAAGGCTTGTCAAGCTAATGGGACGGTAATTTCCAGGGTCGGTGGAGGCACCGCCTTTGTGGAGTGGGACCACAGTCGCTGTGCACCACTCCCTGGGCGTATCCGGAGGTGAGACTAAGATTAAACAGCTGTCCTAACTGTGGGTTTAATTCCTCATTGAGTTCATGGAGCACACAGCCGGGGACACCATCAGGTCCCATGGATGCTGTGTTCTTTGCCTTGGAGAGAGCAGTTCTCACCTGGGCGTTAGAGATGTTTGGGGGGCTACAATCATTTGGTATAGATATCTCTCCTTTGGGGGGGGAGGGGGAGGAGAAGTTTGCACTGAACCTGTCAGCCAGTATGTTGGCAATGTCTGTAGGATCAGTAATCTTCACATCATTTTGAACTAATTCTGAGCTATATATATTCCCTATTTATTTTTTTATATATGTTTACCAGAGTAGTACACTGATCATTGTTAACCAATTTCAGGGTCAGCAGGGGTGAAATACAAAACATTTCATAAGCAAAAATGGCAGCTGTACAATTATTTAACAGTAGTTCAGATTAGTTACATGGAAACACTATATATGTACAGTCTAGTAAACAAGCAGACTATAACATACAATATTTACACTCGTTTCTTAAGTGGATTAACCATCAGTGATTCTGTGAGAACAGAAGTGCAGAGGAGACTACAGGACTACAAAATCCTTTGCATGCCCCTAGCACACCCCCATATCACCCCCTGAAAAAGATGAGCATGTGTTGTGTCATCAGTCTTCCTGCTCCTTCCCCTGTCATCATCACCCCCAGCACTTGCACCACTGATAGGATCAGTAGTCAGGGCGTTATCTCTTTCGAACATAAATCTACCTGCTGAAGTACAGTCATCACCAAACTGTAAGCAGTATCTTACAGTCCTTATCCAGACTATTGAGTTTAGTTATACTTTGTTGAAAAGGCGAGTAGACTAGTCCAATGTTTTTGACAAATGTCATTACAATAACATATCAGCCTTTGTTAAACAAATGGAGAGGTATTAGAATAAATCACAAGTTTCGAGTAGTAGAATATAAGGTGAGTTTTTTGCAGCTTGTTTTTGAGGAAAGGGCAGAAACCATTCTTCAGAATATTGAATGTAAGGGAAGATAACAGAAGAGAGAGATGTGAGATGTTACAGGTCACCAGTTTGCTTTCAGCCGGGAAATGTAGGTGTTCATCATGTTACACTGCTGCAGTCATTACACTTGGGTTATCCTGCCGTCAGGCTGTTCCCCAGTCGGCCTGAGTTCCAAAGTCTTGGTCTGGCATCGGTTGCTGTTGCCTCCTTCCTGACGTCAGTGTGACAGGGGTATATAAGATGCAGCCGACACCATTTTCTCCAGTCTTTCTTGCCGCTCGGTGCCCGAAGCAAAAGCAGTTTGCAAGTGCCGTTCGGCCGTCTCCTGAGATTTTCATTCCGAATCCAGAACTGAAGTCTTCTACAAAGCTAAGTACCCCATTGGGGAAACTTTTTCTTGCCTCAGACCGATGTCAGTAAAAGTTAATAACTGTATTTCTTGTGGGAAGAAAATACCTCATAAGGATTTCCATTCATATTGTATCCCATGCCTAGGCCCAAACCACAACGTCACTGGTTGTCAGTTTTGTGCTAGGTTTAACAAGCGCACTATTAAACGTTGGTTTGATTTTGCCCGACATTTTTTTGGTAGAAAATTCAATTATACCATTGCCGTCGGAACTTCCGACGACCGGAATACACAAAAAGCGCAAAGACAAGGATAGGCATCCGAGGCCCAAAACTGACGATGAAGCCTCTTCTAGGCCAGTTGCCGGTTCTGCAGTTTTCAGCGAGGTGCCTTCGCAGCCCCTGACGACCACTTCTGTAGAACCACAGGCCGCCTCTAACTCCCACGTGGAGATGACTGGGCCTTTGGACGCACAAGTTATTCAGCCTACCGAGACTAACCTTTCAGAGGGATCCGGAGTGGCTGAGCAACCCAAAGCTTCAGAGGGTATCTTCAGACCCTACTCGGTTAAGCATTAAACCCTCAACTAAGCCTCCTTTAAAATCAAAGAAACATATTCAGCATTCTCCAGGACAGGCCTCCATGCCTAAGAAACAAATGCTCAAAATGGCTGAAGACCTAATCACTCTGATCAGGGGGTCCCTTCCCCCTCCTGATAAAAGACCTAGACAGGATGCAGACTATGACTCATCCAACCAGGTGTCCATCTCTTCTGATTCTTCCTCAGACCTAGGATACTCTTTACCCCCTTATGAGGATTATGATGCTGAGGAATTAATTCCATCAGCCTCACTGCCTGAGGACTACTCCTTTGGGGAAACCCTACATACCATGAGGGAGCATTTCCACTGGGAAGGCCAGGATTACTCAGAATCCAAGAAAAGGCTCATAGACTTCCTTTTACTACCTTAACACAGACCCCTTGCTATTCCGCCAGTGTTAGATATTGTGGATGATGTGTATACTGAATCCAGCTTAAAGCCTGACTCCTTACCTCCAGCCCCTGTTAAACCTGATAGATACTACAGAGTCCCTGACTCACATACATTTCTGTATAAAAGCCCTGTAGCTGACCCTGAAACTATTTCTCAGGGACCCAAAGGAGTTAAGGCCTCATCAGCCAAGAATCCAGTTCCCTCTGACAGAGATTCCAGAGCATTAGACAGATGGGGAAATAAAGTATATACGTGTGCAACTTTAGCAATGAGAGCCTTAAATTGCCAGTTTCACATGCTAAAATATCAGCAATTTTTACTGTCTCAGTTAAAACAAAAAATGCTTCCAGATTCAGATCCTCCTAATTTTAAAGAAATGCAGGATTTATTGCATGCAGCTGAACAAGTGGGGAAACATACTTTGCAATGTGGTTTTGATTCTTTAGAGGCCTCCTGCAGAGCAGCAGTTACAGGCTCTGTCATTAGAAGGCATGCTTAGTTAAAAGAACGTACGTTACCAGATCATGTTAAAGCAAAATTATTGGATGCACCTTTGCAGCAGGATGTGTTATTTGGAGTTAAGGCAAAAGAGGTATTAAAGAAAATGGAGGATAAGGCAAAATCTATGCAAACGGTGAAGGATTTCTTACAGGTTCAACCTCCAAGATTTAGCAGAAATTGGCCAGCAAAGAATTGGTCCTTTCCAGTTACAGACAGACCTCAAAGGGGCAGATACAGACGTCCAAGAGGTAGAGGTCAACCTCAAGGTCCTTACAGGCCTCGACAATGGGGTGCACCAGGCCAAAAGAAGGGGAAGACAGGCCCCAACCATATAAAAAACAGCCTCAATGACTTCCCATTACAGCTGCCAAACAGATCTCTCGTGGCAGCCCCCTTGGGAGGAAAACTGGCACTTTTCTATCACAATTGGCATTGGATCACCACAGACAAATGGGTTCTCAACATTGTATCTCAGGGTTACAGGTTCCACTTTCACACTCTGCCAAGGTTACAAGGAATGCCAAATCTGCCACCAAATCAATGGGCAGAGGATCAAAAACAAATTACAGCACTCATGGAAATGAGAGCTATTCAAAAGGTACCTCCACAGGAGCAAGGACAAGGATTTTACTCGACTCTTTCTGGTTCCCAGAAAGGACAAAGCCTGGAGGCCCATTCTGGATCTTTCTTCTCTAAACACTTACCTGGATGTTCCGAAATTCAAAATGTTGACACTACAGCAGCTTCTTCCCATGCTGGGCAAGAAAGCTTGGCTTGTGACCTTGGACCTCAAGGAGGCATACCTGCATGTCCCTATCAGACAAAACTGCAGAAGATACCTCAGATTCATAGCTGGTTCAATGCACTATCAATTTTCTGCACTGCCCTTTGGCTTATCTACTGCGCCCAGGGTCTTCACAAAGTGCCTGGCACCAGTAATTGCATTTTGCAGACAGAAAAGAATTCAAATTTATCCGTACCTGGACGACTGCCTGGTTCAAGCAGAGAGCAAGGACATTCTTCTAAAGCATCTGGCGTTTGTAAAAAAATAATTAAGTTGCCTGGGGTACACAGTAAACGAAAAGAAATCAAAACTAGTGCCCTCACAAGAGATAATATTCCTGGGTGCCAGCTTGAACACAATGGCCCAGATGGCTTATCTCACGCCAGACAGGCAAGGACAACTGACTCAATACTTTCAATTGATGGCAACAAAAACCCAACTCTCTGCAAGAAAAATTCTGCAGGCCTTGGGTTACATGGCATCTTGCATACTACTCATTCCATATGCCAGACTGCATATGAGGAAACTACAATGGTACCTAAAAAGTGTATTGGTCTCAACACTGTCAAAGTTTGGAAACAGTTGTACCACTAATTCCTTGCCTTCAACAGGAGTTTCGATGGTGGACTCAAGCTTGTCACCTCAACAAGGGACAGCCTTTTACTCAACCCACAGCCAGGCAAACACTGACAACAGATGCATCGGATTATGCTTGGGGAGCACACATGGCAGGAAAATGTATTCAGGGCAAATGGGCCACAGAACAAAAGCATCTTCACATCAATCAAAAAGAGATGTTAGCTGTACAAAATGCCCTTATAGCTTTCAAGGACCTGCTGCGTCCAGGACAACTACTACTAAAGACAGACAACACCACAGTTATGTGGTACATAAACAAGCAAGGGGGTACTCATTCCTACCCCCTCTGCAGACAAGCCATGACCTTGTGGAACACAGCTCTAAACTATCAAGTTCATCTGCAAGCACAATTCCTGCCAGGAGAGAAAAACACACTGGCAGACGATTTAAGCAGAAACATCATGGATCCCCACGAATGGGAATTGAATCCACAAATATTCAGAATGATAACACAGAAATGGTGGACCCCGGACATAGATCTGTTTGCATCCCCAATGAACTGCCAGCTATAGAATTTCTGCACAAGGAGTTACCATCCACAAGCATGGAAAGTGGATGCCCTCTCATTCAGCTGGAAAAACCTACAAGTATACGCTTTCCGCCACTGCCTCTCCTCCCAAAGGTACTCATAAAAGCCAGGCAAGAAGAGCCAAAGATGATTCTGATTGCACCAGACTGGCCACGCCAGCACTGGTACCCAATCTTAAAGAACTTAGCACAAGAACCACCCTGGATTTTGCCTCAAATCCCACATCTGCTGACTCAGTACAACAACCAGATACTTCACAGTCAGCTAAAGACCTTAAACCTAGCTGCATGGAAAATTCCTTAGTCAAGCAAGCAATGCCTCTCTCCAAAGCTGTTATGGATGTCATTCTGGAGGCCAGAAGGCCTTGTACTAGGAAAGCCTATTCGGATAAATGGAAGAGATTCTGTGCCTGGAACCAGGCTCACAGCCTTGACCCTCTTTTCCCAAACATTCCTCAGATACTACAATACTTAACTGAGATACTGGACAAAGGCCTCTCCTTTTCATCCATCAAGATCCACGCCTCTGCCATCTCTGCTCATTACAACACGGATCCACCAATTTTCTCTAATCCTTTGCTAAAACAGTACCTCAGAGGGGCTAAAAACATAAGACCGCCCCGTAGAGCACCTACTCCAACTTAGGACCTCAATTTTGTGTTGGAAAAATTAACTTTACCTCCTTTTGTGCCAGCTAGCACAGCAGAATTAAAATATATCTCTTGGAAAACTGCTCTGCTCCTGGCAATAACATCACCACAAAGAGTTTCAGAATTATAGGTACTAATGGCAGTGGAACCTTTCCTCATTTTCCACCAGGACAGGGTGTCTTTAAGAACTAACCCTACGTTTATGCCAAAGGTGATTTCAAGTGTGGCTCTAAACCAAACTATTAACTTGCCAACTTTTTATCCAAAACCACAGAATAAAGGGGAGAGACTACTGCATTCTTTGGACATTCACAGGGAGTTACGCTTCTACTTGGACAAAACCAAAGCTTTCAGAAAATCTGAGCAATTATTGGTAGCATGTGTTGCAGGAGCACAGGGAAAAGCCATTTCAAAACAGACTATTTCAAAATGGATAGGACATTGTATACGTTTCTGCTATACACACCATGGGAAACCTATACCTAGCAACATTAGATCTCACTCCACCAGGGCAACAGCCACTTCAACTGCCTACCTCAGAGGAGTACCTACCAAAGATATTTTGAAAGCAGCAACATGGAGTTCTGTACATACCTTCACCAAGCATTACCATCTGTCTTTATACTCTAAATCCAGAGCTGGCTTCACCACTGCTGTGCTGCAGGGCCTTATAGCCACACCTAATGCCTTATAGACCCAGCCACCCTACCTCAGCTTTGGGATTCTACCCAAGTGTAATGACTGCAGTAGTGTAACATGATGAACATAGTACTGTTTTGTACCTACCATAAATGTAGATGTTCGAGTGTAAACACTGCTGCAGTCCAGGTTACCCTCCCCCCTTCCCCTCTTACTTGCTGGTACGTACCTATTTCTTCTACCCTTTACTGCCTATGGGGAGTATTTGCTGGTAACTGAAAGTTGTTTGCTTTCTTATGTATGTTTTATTAGCAATTTGAATTGACTACCTATTTGGGGGCACCTGACATCTGGGGCAAGAAAAACTGAAGAAAATGGTGTCGGCTGCATCTTATATACCCCTGTCGCACTGACGTCAGGGAGGAGGCGACAGCAACCGACGCCGGACCAAGACTTTGGAACTCAGGCTGACTGGGGAACCGCCTGACTGCAGGATAACCCAAGTGTAATGACTGCATCAGTGTATACACTCGAACATCTACATTTATGTTAGGTACAAAACTGTACTTTCTGCTGAAAATGAGGGGATATACTAATGAAGCTATAAGTTGTCTGAATCATACTGGTTTTATGGGCAGAGTCGAGGGAGATTATTGGGAGGACATATTTGAGTCTAGGAATGAAACAAATTCAGTTAGGGCCTACCTGACTTCTTTAATGAGCTGAGTTGAGATGGTGTAGACTTTTTTTAGTTGAAAATGTGACTTAACTGACAATTAGATTGGCTTGTTCCTTGAAATTAAGAACAGGTTCTAATAATAGGCACATGTATTGGTGTTTGCCTACTGATGCAAAAATGTTTTTATTTGGGGTCTCAGTATGCAGAGGGGAGACTGAAGAGAGTTTGGCTGTATTTCCAAAGAACATGGCTGCTGTTCTAGAGACATTTAGGGTAAGTTTTGTCATCATAACCCAGCAACAATGAGAGGGCAAGTCATTTTTAAGTGCAGTTTGCACCAAGTTAGCTGAGAGGCCTTTTCTAAGCAGGGTAATGCTATCTGCAAACATATTTATGTTATTTGGAGGGATTACGTGGGTTATGTCAACAATGAAGGGTGAGAATAAAATGGGTCTAAGTGAAGACCTCTGGGGAATACCACTTGTTACCATACCTACATATGTACAAAACTTCCTAGACTGTACAAGGAATGTTTTTTTGGAGAGAAAGGTTTTAAACCACTTCAGCATGTTTTCCCCAAAGCCTATTGTGTTTAGTTTATTTATCATTAATGTGTGGTTGATGCTTTTAAATGCACTGCAGATGTTAGTGAATGTGGCTCCAGTAAGCCAACCTTTCTACTTTGAAGAAAAGATTTTATTGCTTACTGTGTCAATTACAGTGACAGTATTATGTCCGCATCTCTATCTGTATTGAATAGCAAAGAGGAGCCCATAATTGTTCAGATGTTTGTACAGCTTGTCATAGACAGTTTTTTGAAGGCTTTTGTGGTGGGCATAAAATTGCTAATGGGGAACGGTTTCCTAGGGATGAGGGATAGAGGCTTAGGGAATATGAATAATCAGGGGGTGTTTGAGCATAGGGATGGTATCAGAGTTGATGGAGTGTTTGTGCTAGAGGTCTGAAGAGAGGTTTGTCACATATCTTCAGGAATGTTGATTGTATGCTATTGGGATTTGGATTAAATTTAGTGCCTAGGCATTTAAGTAGCTACCTGACAGATTTAGTTGTGACGTCTTTTGAAGTAGAATTGAGGAGTCCATCAGAGTGATGGTTAGAGGGTAAGGAAGGAGTAGTGGAGGTAGAGGTCTTGTGGAATGGGATTGGAGGATGATTTGTGCTGACCTTGTGTAAGGAGGGGAGATGGGGGATTCAGAGTGATTCCCATGTATGGGAGAAGTAGAGGATGTGGAATGATAGTCAGGAGAGCTTATGAGGGCTTTGTAATAATTCATTGAGTTTGAAGCTGTTGAATGGGTTTAAGTTAGCAATTCCACTGTTGTTGTTGTTTGAAGGATTATTATCAAATATGAGATGTTATTTACTATTTTTCAGAGTATCTTTAGCTGGACAACTATGATTTGCAGGTTTTTGCAGAGGTAGTTGGACTTGGCTTTCTTGATTTTATGTTTACAGGAGTGTTATGTGGTTCAGCATTTTTGAAGGTTTTGGTTATTCTGGAAGCTTTTTCAGGCTTACCAAACTTTATTTTAGTATTTGATAAGTTTCTTAAGGTAGGATAGTAAGAAAGGCAGTTTTGTCCATTGGTGTGTCTCCTTACCTTCAGAAAGTGTTTGCCAATGGCCAAATTTGCAACACTGTTGAAGATTTGAAGTACAGTGGTAGTGTCTTCATCGCTGTCTAATGAGGACTAGTTAATTCTATTAATATCAAGCAGCATTAACCCAGCCACTGGGGATGCACAAGCCAGTGCATTTCTTTGTGCCGGTCCCAAGCCCGGATAAATGGGGAGGGTTGCGTCAGGAAGGGCATCCAGTGTAAAATTTCTGCCACATAACTTATGGCACAAAAATTTCATATTTCCATACCGGATCGATCGAGGCCCGGGTTAACAATGACTGCCACCAGTACTGTTAGCCAACAGAGTGCTGGCGGAAATTGGGCTACTGTTGGCCGAAGGAGAAGAGGAGGGCGAAGGCATGCCCGAAGGCAGGAAGAGAGGAAGAAGGTTAGGAGTGTAGCAGTGAGGGTAGGAACTTTGAATGTTGGCAGTATGACTGGTATAGGAAGAGAGCTAGCTGATATGATGGAGAGAAGGAAGGTTGATATATTGTGCGTGCAAGAGACCAGATGGAAGGGAAGTAAGGCCAGGTGTTTAGGAAAAGGGTTCAAATTGTTCTATCATGGTGTGGATGGCAGGAGAAATGGGGTAGGGGTTATACTAAAGGAACAATATGCCAAGAGTATTTTAGACATGAAGAGAGTGTCTGACAGAGTGATGTTTATGAAGCTCGAAATTGATGGTGTAATGATGAATGTTGTTAGTGCATATGCTCCACAAGTTGGGTGTGCGATGGATGAGAAAGAGAAATTTTGGAGTGAGTTGGATGAAGTTGTAGTGAGTGTACCCAAGGGTGAGAGACTAGTGATTGGAGCGGACTTTAATGGGCATGTTGATGAAGTGAACAGAGGGGATGAGGAAGTGATGGGTAGGTGAGGTGTTAAGGAGAGGAATGCAGAAGGTCAGATGATTGTGGATTTTGCAAAAAGGATGGACATGGCTGTGGTGAATACGTATTTTAAGAAGATGGAGGAGCATAGGGTGACGTACAAGAGTGGAGGAAGTTGCACACCGGTGGATTATATCCTATGTAGGAGGGCCAGTCTGAAGGAGATTGGAGACTGTAAAGTGGTGGCAGGGGAAAGTGTAGTTAAGCAGCATAGAATGGGGGTCTGTAGGATGATGTTGGTGATCAAGAAGAGGAGGAGGAGTGTGAAAGCAGTGCCAAGGATTAAATGGTGGAAGTTAAAAAAGGGTGATTGTGAAGTGGAGTTTAGGGAAGAGTTAAGACAGGCACTGGGAGGTAGTGGAGAGTTACCGAATAGCTGGGTAACTACAGCAAAACTAGTAAGGGAGACTGCTAGAAATGTGCTTGGTGTGACATCTGTATAGAGGAAGGAGGACAAGGAGACCTGGTGGTGGAATGAGGAAGTACAGGAGAATATATAGAGGAAGAGGCTGGTGAAGAAGAAGTGGGATTGTCAAAGAGATGAAGAAAGTAGACATGAGTATAAGGAGATGAGGCGCATGGCAAAGAGAGAGGTGGCGAAAGCTAAGGATAAGGCGTATGGAGAGTTGTATGAGAGATTGGACACAAAAGAGGGAGAAAAGGACCTGTACCGATTGGCTGGACAGAGGGACAGAGCTGGGAAAGATGTGCAGCAAGTAAGGGTGATAAAGGATAGTGAGGGAAAGGTACTCACAAGAGAGGAGAGTGTGTTGAGTAGATGGATATCGTATTTTGAGAGGCTGATGAATGAAGAGAATGAGAGAGAGAAGTTTGGATGATGTGCAGATAGTGAATCAGGAAGTGAAACACATTAGCAAGGAGGAAGTAAGGACAGCTATGAAGAGGATGAAGAATGGAAAGGCTGTTGGCCCAGATGACGTACCAATGGAAGCATGGAGGTGCTTAGGAGAAATGGCAGTGGAATTTTTAACTAGATTGTTTAATGAAATTTTGGAAAGTCAGAGGATGCCTGAGGAGTAGAGAAAAAGTGTTTTGGTACCTATCTTTAAGAATAAGGGTGATGTGCAGAGCTGCAGTAACTACAGAGGGATAACATTGATCAGTCACAGCTTGAAGTTATGGGAAAGAGTAGTAGAAGCTAGGTTAAGAAGGGAGGTGATGATTAGTGATCAGCAGTATGGTTTCATGCCAGGAAAGAGCACTACAGATGCAATGTTTGCTCTGAGAGTGTTATTGGAGAAATACAGAGAAGGTCAGAAGGAGTTGCATTGTGTCTTTGTAGACTTGGAGAAAGCATATGACAGGGTGCCTAGAGAAGAGTTGTGGTATTGTATGAGGAAGTCGGGAGTGGCAGAGAAGTATGTAAGAGTGGTACAGGATATGTACGAGGGTAGTGTGACAGTGGTGAGGACTGCAGTGGGAGTGACAGATCCATTTAAGGTGGAGGTGGGATTACATCAAGGATCAGCTCTGACTCCTTTCTTATTTGCAGTGTTGATGGACAGGTTGACAGATGAGATCAGACAGAAGGCCCCATGGACTATGATGTTTGCAGATGACATTGTGATCTGTAGTGAGAGTAGGAATCAGGTTGAGGAGACTCTGGAGAGGTGGAGATATGCTCTAGAGAGCAGAGGAATGAAGGTCAGCAGGACTAAGACAGAATATATGTGTGTAAATGAGAGGGAGGGTAGAGGAATGGTGAGGATGCAGGGAGTAGAGTTGGTAAAGGTGGACGAGTTTAAGTACTTGGGATCAACAGTTCAGAGTAATGGTGAATGTGGAAGAGAGGTGAAGAAGAGAGTACAGGCAGGGTGGAATGAGTGGAGAAGAGTGTCAGGAGTGATTTGTGACAGACGGGTACCAGTAAGAGTGAAAGGGAAGGTCTACAAGAGGGTAGTGAGACCAGCTATGTTGTATTGGTTGGAGACAGTGGCATTGACAAAAAGGCAGGAGTCAGACCTGGATGTGGCAGAGTTAAAGATGTTAAGACTTGCACTTGGTGTGACTAGGATGGATAGGATTAGGAATCAGTATATTAGAGGGTCAGCTCATGTTGGACAGTTTGGAGACAAAGCAAGAGAGACAAGATTGCGTTGGTTTGGACGTGCTGAGGAGGGATGATGGGTATATTGGGAAAAAGATGCTAAGGATGGAGCTGCCAGGTAAGAGGAAAAGAGGAAGGCCTAAGATAAGGTTTATGGACGTGGTGAGAGAGGACATGTAGGCGGTTGGTGTGACAGAGCAAGATGCAGAGGATAGGAAGAAATGGAAAGAGATGATCCACTGTGGCGAACCCTAACGGGAAAAGCCGAAAGATGATGATGATTATTTTCTTTTGTTTCAGTGACTGGGCTAGTTTAAATAGCAATTGCTGGATTATAAAGGGATTAAGAAAGTAGCCGTTGAATGGGAAGATGGTCACTGCAATAATTTGGAAGGTTTGTGATATCTACACACAAGCCACTGGGGTATTTAGTGAGGGTCTAACTGTGGTCTGGTTAGGTCTAGATTTAGTAGTGACCGGGGTAGATTGTAATTGGAGAGGAAGGACTTAGCTTGGAACTGTTATTTGGTAAGAAAATGTACTCAGCATGCATTGTGTTATAAAGAGTCTGATGTTCTTTTTTATAGTAGTGTGATGAATAATATTGGTAATTGTGATTTTGAAGATAGTGAGCATGGAGGGGGGCTGTAAAGTGCAGTTAAAAGTAGTTTTACATTTTTACTAGTATTAGACTGGCAATGATCCAGTTGGGTCATTGTCTGCTGATGAGGAATACTTTGCTAGGACACGAACTGTTATGTTAGGGTGTTTTCTTAGTTGTAACATTACTGCTCCTCCTCCTCCTAGATTTGAACAGGATAGCTGTCTACAAAAGTGTCATAGCTGCATTATCTCACATTAAAATATTTTGTAATAAAATATGGTCTGACATCATTAGTGAAACAGGATAAAAGTGCCTTCTGGTGTCAGTGCATTCAGGGGGAGGTGATATGTGTAAAAATAAACAAATAATAGGAAGTATGAGACAGCATTAACAGACTTTCTACCAAGAACATTTTTAAGTTATATGTAAATCAGTGTATTTTAAACAAATGAATGTTTTAACACTTGCTAACCATAGGCTGAATCTGCAAGCTTACATGTGAGGCATTACTATGAGCATGCTTTTGTTTTTCTACCGATTTTGTAAATATAAATGGCAGTCTTCAATACTAGCAGGAAATATCACCGTTTGACTGACTCAGGTCTCAAGGTTAATGAAGAGTTTATTTTCCAGCATAACTGCAGTACAATTTCTTTTGTCCATATCTTTATATGTTAATGTCTTAAATTTTCTATACAGTAGAAATTCTAGCATTTCTGATCATCATAACTGAATTCTATATACTTATCATTCATCACTTTATAAAGAAGTGCATTTTAAGTGCTCTCTTAATACTTAACAGACAGTGTTACTTTTATTCCTTAAATGTGAAGAACTGATGACCATCTTGCCTGTGACATTGAGGCTGTCACCCAGTCTGTTTCAATGAATAATTTACAAAATACAACCTTGGCACCAAGAGCATAGAGAGAATATGTCCTGCTGTCCTGGGTACTGGTCTCCAACCTCCACACCCAAATTAGAATGCACTCTGTTCATAGGTTCATAGGTTCATACTAGGCTATCTGCCCTGGGGCAATTGTAAGCCTAGCCCGATTCTGTATGGCTTACGCCACCCCTTGATTTGAGTATACTGTGCCCTTTTTAAGGTTTAGTTTACTGTGCCTCTGTCTAATAGTGACACAGGAGTAATCCCTAGGACAAACCTACGATCCCCCATCCACTTATCGAGATTCTTCTTGAAGAGATTCAGTGAGGTGCTCTGCCTCACATGAACTGGAATTCTATTCCAGAGCGAAGGGAGCCTCTGGGTTATGAACCTGTCCCTCCAGCAAGTTCTATTTATTTCTGTGCTGAGGTTCAAGTCCCTCGAGCGTGTGGCTCTAAGGGATTTAGATTTACTGAGGTGGAGCATGTCCATTAATTCTGGATTTGACATAGCTTTGTATGTCAGGCATAGATCGCCTCGAAGTAGGCGGTATGCAACTGAGTAGAGCTGGCGTTTTTTTAACCGAGCAGCATATGGCATCTGTTTGAGACCCTTGATCCTCTTGGTGAGATACTTTTGGAGTCTTTCTTATTGCTGCAGGTGTCTGGTAAGGTACATCCCAAAAGGGGCATTGTATTCTATGATGGGCCTGATGAGGGATGAATAAAGGGGCACGATTACCTCTCTTGATCTAGATGTGAAACCCTTTGTGATGAGGTGGGCTATGTAGAAGGTCTTTCTAACCACTTTGGCAATGTGGTTTTCAAAGGAGAGATTGCTATCAACTTGGGTCCCCAGGTCCCTAATAACTTTCTCTGTACTTAATGGGTTTCCGCCTATGTGGTAATTTGTGGGCACATTATTTTTGCCAAAGGGTATGACTATACATTTTTTGGCATTTAGCTTTAAACCATGGTGCTGGCACCAGTTATCTGTCTCTGTAAGACCTTTTTGAAGGATGTTTGTGTCAGCTGCAGAGTTAATTATGGCGCCCAGTTTGCAGTCGTCTGCGAACTTGGTGAGCCATAGTCCTCCCACGTTTGCCTGTACCTCGGAAAAGTATATACCGAACAAGAGTGGTCCCAGGACAGAACCCTGTGGGACGCCACTTGTGACCGGTTTCGACTCTGACATGGCTCCAGCAACTCTGACTCTGTGGGTGCTGTCTTTGAGCCAGTTTGCGACCCATCTTGTGACATAGGGGTTTATATTTAAGCTGGATAGCTTATCTATGATGCCCGAGTGGGGTATTGTGTCAAATACCTTTGCAAGTTCCAGATAGGCTGTGTGGACTACCTTCCCTTCATCTATGGCTTTGGTGACTGTTTCAAAGAAGTCAACCAGGTTCAAAAGGCAGGATCTGCCCTTGACAAAGCCGAACTGGGTAGGATCTAGTGTTTGTAGGTCCCCAATGTCTTTGTTTATGAGCTCCATGATGATCCTCTCCATAGCCTTGCAGACTAAGCTAGTCAGGCTTATGGGGCGATAGTTTCCAGGGTCCGTAGAGGCTCCACCTTTGTGGAGTGGGACCACTGTTGCTGTACGCCATTCTGAGGGCACATATCCTGTAGTGAGGCTGACATTATATAGCTGTTTTATTTGAGGGATTAGTTCCTCTTGTAGTTCATGTAGGACGCAACCTGGGACGCCATCTGGTCCCATGGAAGCAGTGTTTTTTTGCTTTGGAGAGGGCAGCCTTCACCTGAGCATCTGAGATGTTTGGGAGGCAGCCCTCTGCCGGGATAGATACTTGCTCTTTTGGGGGGGTGGGGAGAAGTTTGCACTGAACCTGTCTGCCAGGATATTGGCGATGTCTGTGGGTTCAGTGTATTTTTTGTCATTTAGAGTCAACTCAGAACAAGTCTGGGAGTTGCATCCCAAGTTTCTAACATAACTGAAAAAAGCCTTATGATTGTCTTTGGTGTCCTGTGCAATTTTTCTCTCGAAGCTGGCCTTGGAGGATTTTATGAGGGATCGTAATTTTTTGCTAGTACTGATCAGAGATGCCTTCCCTATTAGGGATTTTGCTCTATCATGTAGTAGCTTCCTCCTTCTGTTGTACAGTTTATTTATGGCAGGGGTCCACCAGACTGGACGCCTGCCTTTGGATGATTGGGTCTTGGTTTTGTTTGGGATAGCATGATCCATGCATTCCTGGAGATGTCCGTAGAATGCATTTATATAGGATTCTGCAGTTTGGGCGGTAGTTTCCACTGGCCCTGGGGCCTTGAAGGATTCCACTCGGTTTTGAGAAGTGAGAAGTTTGCTTTGAGAAGTTTTTCACTGTGGTTTTCTGGGCTGGGGGTGGGGTCAGGATGTGGACATCCAGTGAAATTAATTTATGGTCTGATCTTACCAGTGAGGGATATACTTCTGGTGTGGAGCATAGAGTCCCCATGTTGGTAATGATCAGGTCTAGTATATTGTCCCCTCTTGTGGGAGTGGTGACTAGTTGTTCCATAGCATTTGAGTTTATAATTTCCAGGAAACTTTGGGCTAAGGTGCTGGGGCTTGAGTAGTGCTCCCAGTCAATGTTTGGGTAATTGAAGTCGCCCAGTATAATGGTGTTCGGAGAGATCTTCATGTTCTCCAATGTTTTCAGGAAAGCCGAATGGGATTCCTGACTTTGAGAGGGTGGTCTGTAGGATGCTATAAACTGAAAAGCAGTCTTACCCACTGTTAGTTGCACATGGATGGTCTCCGATACTTCGTGCAATGCCACTAACCTGGAGGTGTGGATATCCTTGATAAATATGGAAACTCCCCCTCCTTTTGTGGTTCGGTCCAGGTTTTGGGGCCGAAAAGCATGATATGAGGTATAGCCTGGTAGTGCTGGGGTGGTCTCTGGAGCCTAGAACCAGGTTTCTGTCACTGCACAGATATCGATGTTCTCCATACTGAGGAGAGCTTCGAGTGCGTGCATCTTGAGGTTAAGACTTCTGGCATTTAGCAGCATTACCCTTAGTTTCTTGTTCCTTGTGCTGTCTATGGGGGTGGGTTTGACTTTTGAGCCTTGCCTAAAAAAGGCACTATGGGGGTGGCAAGAGCCTTTGCCAATATCCGAAAGCCCAGTGGTGACAGGTGCAAGCCGTCCCTAGCGAAGCAGCGTGGCTTGTCAAGCATGTCATCCCAGGCTGACAGACACTGGATCCCCTTTGAATGACACCAAAATTTTAGCCAATTGTTAAAATTGATCATTTTGTCTTTGTACTGTGGCATCATTCTAGGTGAGGGTAAGATGCTGCTCAAGGTCAGGGTCATACCAGCCTGGGCTACATGATCAGAGAGCTCATCTATGTCTCTTTTCATGTAGTCCAGGGAGGTACGTCTCAGGTCATTCACACCAGCATGTACAATGACGGAGTCATATTTGTATTTGCTTTGGAGTGACCTGAGTGCTTGCGTTATGTGTCAGATCCTAGCACCCGACAGGCAGCTCACCGTGACCTTCTCTTTATTCAGTCTGGTGAGCGGGACGTCAGTGTGTCTGACAATAGAGTCACCTATAACAAGAGTATCAGGTGTGTTATTCAGCCTTAAGGGCTGTGGCTGCTTGGCACACTGACTTTGTGGGTTATGTGTTGTGTGTGTTTTGTTTTGAGGTAGCGTTTGCTTGGATGTCTGCTTTGGAGGTCTCTGTTGCTTAGGTAGATTTTTATTTAGAGCCTTCGAGTATGTTTTTGTGTATTTATGTGTTTAGTTCGCTGATGTGGTGGGACTATGTGATACTGGAATTGTGTTGTGTGAGGTTACCTTCTCCTCCTGACTGGTTACACCAGCTTTGAGATGAGAGAGCTCAGCCTCCAGTTTGGCTAAATAGTTGCATCTCTCATATATATTTGAACCTGTTTGGAGGAGGAGAGGGTTGTCCGTGTACATGAAACAGTTGTAACATTGCCTCAAAATTCCCAGATTCACCAGCTGGACTGGAGAGGAAACCATTGACTGACCTTTGGACATGCTAGAGTAATAGGGAAACTGAATTTAAGACGGACCAATAGAGGAAAGGGTAATCGTAGAGAGTATAAGAGTAAGTAGTGCATATGGTTTAATAGTGCTAACTTGTAGGATTACTTAATTGGACCAGTGAAGGGCCTTAGAATGAGAATATGGTGTTTAAATTGAGAGATAGAGCAGTTTTAAGGGAAAAAGTGAAGAGCAGACTTTGTGGAGCCAGGAATAGTTTAAACCCAATTAGGCGGCGCTGCCCGTTGTTCCACTATGCTCAAAACCGCGCAAAAGAGGGTTTTAAGAGAGGAAGATGAAGGAGTTTTGGAATTGACCCAAAATGGCCAATAAAACTACAGTTTCAAGTCAGTAACCACTCCCACAGGGGCAGGCAGGCTGCTCAATGTTTTTCACTGCCACTGATCAACATAGAGACTTTCCTTTAGCCCAATTAAAAAATGGCCTCACAGAAACTTACAAACAGTTCAAGAACAGCAAGCCTGTAACTGAACTTTTTTAAATCTCAGAAAAGTGGGAAAAAAGCAAGATTTTTTTTTTTGTTTGTTTTTTTCAAGATAGCAGAGGTTCACAGGTATCAACAAGTTATAACAGTGCAGTAAATGACCCCACACAAGAGTGCTAGGCCAAAGACAGATAAAATGCAAGTTTTGAGAAAAAAACAATTTTAAAAATAAGTGCAAACAGGAAATTCAGTAAACAGCTCTAGGTTGTGCTCTAAATACAGTTACTAATACAGAAATCAAATTTAACAAGCCAGAAAATGCTCAAAATAGGCGGCTATGCAGAAAAACTTAGCAAAAAACAGATGAAAAATACTTAAAGTCTCAAAAACAGCCAACAAGCCTGAAAACGACCAAAAACCACGAGGCAACCAGGTTTACAAACAGTTCAAGAACAGCAAGCCTGTAACTGAACTTTTTAAATCTCAGAAAAGTGGGAAAAAAGCAAGATTTTTTTTTTGGTTTTTTTTGTTTTTTCAGAGATAGCAGAGGTTCACAGGTATCAACAAGTTATAACAGTGCAGTAAATGACCCCACACAAGAGTGCTAGGCCAAAGACAGATAAAATGCAAGTTTTGAGAAAAAAACAATTTTAAAAATAAGTGCAAACAGGAAATTCAGTAAACAGCTCTAGGTTGTGCTCTAAATACAGTTACTAATGCAGAAATCAAATTTAACAAGCCAGAAAATGCTCAAAATAGGCGGCTATGCAGAAAAACTTAGCAAAAAGTCTCAAAAGTGGCTCCATTCTTCTCTCAACATTTTCTCCTCTTGGTGGGTGCTTCACCAACAGCCAACAAGCCTGAAAAGACACAGTCCAGTCATTCCCTCCTCGAGCCAATGTATCCCATTGCCCTTCTATTCAAGGTAATTGCCTTTCAGACAAAGTATTATTTTTCATGCACACACATGCACACATGCAGTTTCCAAGGAAGGCTGTTGAATTCTCCAATTCTCTACATCATTCTTCCCCCTGTCTGGTGGTAGTGCCGCCACACTGAGATGGTCAGGGGCTTCCACTTATTTGTCTGTTTTTATTTTGACAGTTGATATCTTAGTACTTGCAGATGTTCATTTTGTAGTTCATATGATTTAATTAATCAACCAGTGTTCTCATGTGTGGGCCTGTGAGTATGTACAATGGCTATGCTGGCCTTTATTATGGTTTTCATTGCTTATCACAATGTTATGATTTGCAGAACTCGTTTCTTATATAAGCAGCCGTTAATGTTACAGGGAAAGTGCATGTTCTCTGTTATCAGAGTTGATGTCTTTGTCTTTTAGATAATGACAAATTCTTTGTGAGTCACTATTTTGACATACATAATTTTGGGGAGAAGCAGGACCATGCACCATTGGATACTGTATTAAATGAGCTAATCTAATGTGATTGTTAAAAAAGATCATAGAGAAACAACAACAACATAGTCTTGATTTTTTATAGGAGTTTGGTGGTAAACCAGCCTGCCAATGGTGTGTTAATTACTTTATGGTAGTGTACTAGGATAGAAAGAACACTGTGAAACAATATTCAGCTACAGCACCTTTAACAACAGCCCTTCTGCATGCTATTGGATAATGAGAAGTACAGGCAGATATAAGAAGAGGAATGCTTCATTTGATTGGCTGTGTTCACAGATATGCTATGGCACATCCACAACTATAAAACCTACACCATAAATAATGACTGGTTAGCATTTCCCTGCACATAAACTCGCAATTCTGGATTCTCACCTAAATTCTATCAATTAGCCTCCACTTTAACAAACTGATGATTCTGAAAGTGAGTGTTATACTTCACTGATACCCTTTCAGCTCTCCAGAACTCTATCTTCCCTTGTATCCATAGAAGACTACATGGCCAGAAATACCCCTGGCTTACATTTGAAATCAAAACTCTAATAAGCCAAAGACTCAGAGCTTGGTCTACCTGGAAAGAAAATCCATCTGATACCCTCCTAGATGAAAAGTACCTATCCTTAGGAAAGCAAATAAGAATAGCTACAATCTAGGCCAAAGCTATTTATCTTAGGATAAGCAAATGACTGCTAACAATAATCTAAAAAATATTTTGGAAAGAAATAAAATACCTAACAATACAGACTTCCAAATCCATCCCGCCTTCTCTTTCTTCAGTAATGTCTGCAGTCTTTGGCAATTGTCTGAAAAAATAAACTACAAATTCTCCACAAAAATAAATAAGTAAATAAAAATGTTATGCATTCTTCCTTCCCTCACAGAACCTCTTGACATCTTTTTACTATCACATATGACAACAGCAATAGTATTCCTTTTATAACTACAAATACTTAGGCCTGACCCGTGAACCCTTGATTCTACATTAAGCTTTACAGACTACACTCAGAATGTTGTCAATAAAGTACTCTCACAGCTAAAACTTTGCTGTAGGATATCACATCTGCTATTTTCTACTGCCTGCAAAGCACTGGCCAAGAATGCCATTCTCCCTAAACTAAAATATTGACCACTGATTAAAATCAGGGAAGGGTTGCTGAAGTTGAGATTGTAGGACTGTGGGATATCTGTTTGCCTGGAGTAATAAAATATCATCAGCATAAAGGGTAAGGTTAAATTCAAATAAACCATCAGTAATATCATTAATGAACAAAGAAAACGTTAATGGGTTTCACTTTACACATTGCTTATAACACTCAAAGACTATAAGTTGCTGTAAATAAACTTGCCAGATTTTCCCAATGTGCTGACACCTGTATACACCACTGCACCCTTCTAAATTACCTAAGTTGGCTACCCATTTCAAAAAGGTCTAGTATCATCTGTGCACCTTACTATATAAAATTCCAAATGATGGCTACTGTCCTCTCTGAAAAGAAGACTCCCAGTCAGAGAACAGTCCCACTCTTTAAGGAATTCCTGGAAGACTATCCCCCATTTAAAATATTCATTGGTGAAGGAACCTACAAACAGACCTAGCTCTCTGGAGGATGGGGGACTGCCAGCTGAAACAAGGCAGCAAGATTCTCATACCAGGTTTAGGAAGTCCTTTTCTGAACAGCTCTTCAGGGAAGTTGCTTGTAAATTCTTTAGTAATAATGTATAAACTCTGTAAAACGCTTACAATTCCAAAAATGCCTGCAGTCTCAACTATTTTCCTTCGCCATTTTAGTCTTCTTACTCCTGTGTTCTCTTCTTAGTCTTTAGGCCTGTCTTTGTAAATCTCTGTTTTTTTATACACTTCCTTTGATTTTATTTTCAAAAAAATTCAATTTTAAACCTATAAGAAGCAATTTCATGTGGCACTGATGTAAACTGATAAACCTAGTTTAAATGTGCTACTTCATCAGAAATGTATAATTACTGTATAACAGTCTACTTTTAAAAAAAAGTATATCTTAATTGTATATGAACTTTCTAATGATTCGTAATTATGTAAACTTAACACTCCATCATAGCTGAATTGTACAACTTAAGTTTGCTTCTGAGCCTGGGTCATTGCTGAAATCTCTGGACCAGTCCACCTACCCAATTACCAAATAGTTAATAAATAAATAAATAAATACTGTGTGGAAGCAACAGATTATAAGCAATAAGAACATTTTACATTATTCTGCACACTTGCAAATGGGGAAGCAACATATGGACATAAAACAGTTTAAAAGAGCACTTTGGAGGGAAACACCATGCTGATGAGTCTAATTCTTTAATTCCAGAATAAAATGACGTACAACCAGACAATAAACCACATGAACACTCACACCTTTAAAATTGCGTTTTTGTCACTGTAAGGACTTCTTCAGATGAATGCATACCATTTAGGTGTGCCTTAATTTATACTAAATTCAATCGCCCATAACCAGTCACAAAGCAGAGCTCATTAAAAACTTAAAAAAATACATACTTAAAACTGTGTTTACTAAAATATACAAAATATAAAATATAAATGAATAAAAATGTAACCCATTACAAAACCATTTAAAACAATAAGTACTGCTTTTAAAATTGTAGTAAAATTCATATTCATATTTATATTGTGTAAATTGTGTAAGTAAAAAAAAACTACAGGAACATACATTTTCTTGCAGTTTGTTCTTTCTTCCATATTAATTCATTATGCCATCTGGATTTTACTACAATTTTAAAAGCAGTATTTGTTTTAAATGATTTTATAATGGGTTACATATGTATTCATTTATATTTATATTTTGTACATTTTAGTAAATACAGTTTTAAGTATGTATTTTTAAAAAAGTTTTGAATGAGGTCTGCTTTGTGATTAGTTATGGGTGATTGAATTTAGTATAAGTTAAGACACAACTAAATGGTATGCATTCATCTGAAGAAGTCCTTATAGTGATGTAAACACAGTTTTAAAGTTTTGAACATTCATGTGGTTTATTGTCTGGTTGTACGTCATTTTATTGTGAGATTAAATAATTATACTCAGCAGCGGGGTGTTTCCTTCCAAAGTGCTCTTTTTAACTGATTTATGGTCGTTTTTGTGGTGAGCACTTTATTTCCCATTTTTTTCTTTTATCGAAGCAACATATGGAATTGGTGCTCGAAAGTCCCAAGTTTGCCTTTGCTGAGATGTATATTATAGAACTAACACAGCCTGCAGCTGTGCTATGCATAATACAATAGCATGTATTGCTGCACAGAAAACTGTACTCTGTGTATAGTAGAACATTTGGTGGTCAAGTAACTTAATTTAGCCACATAAACAAGAAGAGTATTTAATTCCATTTTACATGCTAGCAAGTTGTGAAATGAGAAAGCAAGATACAGCAACATGACCATGACTGTCATTTGCTATACTGTCTGTGCATTGCTGTGTGCAGTGCAACCAATACAGTCTGCAGCTGTGCTATGTGTGGTAAAACCTATCATATTGTTGAACAGAAAGCTGTGCTATATATGGTACAAAAGACAGAAACTGGAACTTATGCGAGCAAGAAGAAAATTTCTGTTTATTTTACTTGTTTACAAACGTCATTTGCATAATATATAATGGAAAAGCAACATAAAGTAACATGGTACTGATCATTTGAGAAGCCTGCAGCTGTGATGTATGTGACAGAACACCACTGTATTATTGAAAAAAAAGTTGTGCTGTATGCGACACAACAAATGGGGGATATGAAACCAGTTTTATCCATGTAAGCAGGAAGGTTATTTTACTTTATTTTAAATGATTGCAAACATCATTTGGTGTACTTTGTAGTGCGGAAGCAATATACAGCAACATGGTCTTGATTATTTGAGAGACACTGTGGCTTGGATTCAGAAAGACAGTGGGTGCTGCCAGAACCAGCCTTTGTCTGTCTACAGTGTTGGTATGATGATGCTTCTTAGGAAGGAATACACAGAGAAAGAGAGCGAGGACAACAGCTCATTACATATCCCTCTTATGGCTGCAGCAGGGACAGCAGGAAAAGCTTTCAGGGAAGTACAACCATTCCTCATGCTCATGATTTGATGATGCTCTGCATGACTCTGTGAGCACAGCAGCAGCAAGAAGGAGAAGTTATATGATAGCTTAAACGGTCAGGAAGCATATGTGCTGATCAGTTTTTTTTACCAAAATCAGGGTTGGAAGTACGTATATAGGAAAATGATGAAAAGGGGTAAGCAAGCAGACAGTAGAACATTCGGTAGTAGAACAGTAAATGAGGTGGAAGGAGAGGGTTTTTTTTGTTTTGGTTATATGCCCATTTGCATATATGAAGAGAAGGTAAGTTGGGGAGGGTGGTAAGAGAGATAAGACATAAAAAATTAGAAATGACCCTGGGTGATAAACTTGTCACCTCCACTATCACTTTTTCCTGCAGGTTTTTAGTATTACCTTCTTCAGTCAGGCTGGTGGCAGTGGCCAGTGCAGGTGTTGCCAGGGATAAGGAGGTAGCAGTGAATAATGGGGACCCCACTGTGTTGCTGGCTGTGGTGTAGTAGCCACTAGTGGTAGGGTGACAGGCCTAGATGGTGGCAAGGCTGCTAGTCTGGATGCTGCTGTATATACATTTAAAATATTTGGAGAGAAACAAAACATAAAAAATGTATAAAAAGGAAAGGATAGCAAGAAAGAATGGGGAGACAGAAGTACAAATACAGTGAAAAAATGCAGGTAAAACATAACCTAAATCTGACTGGTCATGAAACACTCACCCCACTATAACAATAAATATGCCAGTATACGACCCAGCAGGAACTTGAACCACCACCTTCAGCATATGCAAATTGAAAGGCAATGCATTTACATGCTGAGTTATAATAGCAGTGTAACAAAACCTTACAGTGTAACATACATTAATGGCATGTGTCACACAATTATAACATAAAACAGACAACACGCAGCTCATTCCAGTGTGAACATTACATTGTTGTGGGCACTGTACTCAGAAGGACTGATGAAATAAAACCTGGAAATTGTGTTGAGATAACAGAAGAAATGAGCAAGAGTTAGAAATAAACCGCAAAGCCATTAGCATCCAGTCCGTAAGCAAAAGACCCAAGTTGCTGGACTACCTGCACAATCCTACTGAAGGCTGTAGTTAGACATACATTAGTATAGCAGTCCAGGCAGATAAAGCATGATTTTTGAAAGCCAAACCAATGCTATGGAAACTGCAGCTGTCACATAATTTCCCATGAAGCACAGTACCTGTAGTACTGTAAAGTGCAGCAAACACAAGCGCTGTTAAAGCAGTCTACAGGGGAAGACCAGCATCACAGAAGCACAGCGGTGCCTTAACATGTTCAGCCAAATGTATAAGCCCACATAAGCATGTACTCCCTTTAAGTACTGAATGTGCATCGTTAAGTGCCAACACTCTATACGGCAAGGGCCATCACCTGTCTCCTTTTATGCTGAATACTCCTTATTTGGCAGTAGCATCATCCAAATAACAGATATAATAGCAAGTAGTGCAAACTATTAGAGCAACAAATATAAGATAACATACTATTACCTTAGCATCATAAACAACTTAATGTGATACACTCATTCCTAAAGAACTAACAGTCTACTACATAGCACTTGTTTCAGTAAATAATGTAGCACTCTGAAATGTCTAAGGTGTGAACCCTGTATGAAACCCATGCCTATCCCGACTACTGATATAACAACTGACAAGTTTGCTAGCATGTACAGCTATTCTACCTGAAACAGGTATAGCCACCCTGGCTCTGCATAAGGTGCACCAGCCTCCTCCTGTACAGTTGTGCATTCCCTGCAATTTGTTCTGTGGCTGTAGAGAAAGAAATAAGTGTGTGTTAAACACTGGCATGGCAAAGCAGTGCTAGTATACATGGGAAGGTAGGCTATGGTTTGTGTACAGTGTACAGGTACTCGCTGCAGCCTCTCTTCAGTCTCCCATTGATCAAGGAGGTTGTGATTTTCTTAAATCACTGTAATGATAGCGGCATTGCTCACCATCATAGGCTATACCTGTGGCACAGGTTAGTTCTTGTGCCAAGTGGACCAGGCCTTTGCCTTATATAGAGGATTTTGGAAACCTTACTCAAGGAGCCTGGTCCTGTAGTGCTAATAGAAGATATGGAGGAAGTTCTTCATCTCCTCAACACACCACGTTTGTGCTCTAAATTCTTACTGGTAGCCTCCATCTGATGCCATGCTGTCATCTCATACAGGTTTCAGAGAGAGATGTTTGAAAACTCATGGTGACACCTGTTTTCACATGTGTCAACTGTTGCACCATGAGGGTCAGTGCATTTACATGACTGATGGCAGAAAACCCATGATATGTTGTGCATTATAGTGTCTGAATATAGCAGTTTGAAGTGTGAAACCTCGCAGCTAAGTTTCTTGGCATATGGTGTTAATGAACCATGCATTACAGTGACTTTACTCTCAGCATTTATTGTCTGAAAGTACAGATATCCTGCTAGAAGCATGTGTTGAACCTCATATGTGCAGTGCTGCCCTCAGGTACCCAGGCATATGCACAATGCTGTGAAGGAGGCAGCACAAAGTTTATATGTGAATCAAAAACTGAGTAATTCAAAAACTTGTATCCATTGAGCCCTCATTTACATAATCATTGCTCCCAGACACCCAGATTAGCACAGCATAAGCATGGGGGCAAGCACTGACCCTCATCACACTGCACAACATGCCGTGTAAAAGATGTTCCATTGCTGAGCTCAGTAAATTGTTGAATTACATCACCAGCTTAACATCTGCCTAAGTAAGTCTAAACTTCCACATCTTAACATACCTAATTTCTGGACTTTAATACTTGCTTTGTTAGTATGCCACATTTACAGCTGAAGCAAAACTGTTAAGGAGTTATAGCAAAACTGAACTGAGAGAAGCAACGTATGTAAATGCTGAGAAGGATTGTGAGGCTTAGAGAAACACACCCCTCTTGCACTTCTTCAGATCACCTCTGCAAATCAGTTCACCTGGGGTTTAACAACCTGTGTGTTAAACAACCTGACTGATTTATTATGTAGAAGTCCACCTCACTTGCCAGACTGTTTGATCATATTGCCAATTCACACTGATGGTATCCAGGACAGCTGCAAGTAGTACAGTTGCTGTATTGGGTTGGCCTTTGTTCGTTACTGATATTTGACTTAAATTTAATGTACAGTCTGGTCAGACATATGGAATTGTCAGTTGCATGTAGTATTGTGCATGTGTTTGGGGTACATATGTAAAGGGGAGTCATGACCCCCTGCCAATCATGTTTGTATCTGTATTTTCCATATCTACGGATTAATGTCTAAGTCGACATCAGAAAAGAAGGATATAGAAGGGTCTGCTGAGAAAACCTCATGAAAGGTCAGCTTCTCAGATGCTCAAAATTTGGTGTTTATCCAAGGCCCCTGCATGACCAGCAGCTCTTTTGCTTGGATGCAAGTGATTGGGCCTACTGTAACTGTGCTTGGAAAGACAAGGTAAATGATATAAATGGGATTGCTGGCCAGGACCACTCATACAACATAGTCCATTGGAGAACAAGTGGTGTTATACATACCTGCCCTAATGACAAAGAAAGGTAGGTTGACGGGTTGAGAGCCATCAGTTGAAACATGTCGTATGGGGATGATAGTGATTCAGATTTCCTTTAGGGCCCAGACACTTCTGATGGGGCCCACAGTGTGGTGTTGGATGTCAGCACAGAGGTTCTTTGGGCACCCCAGGTATTTACTGCTATTTCTCTTAAGCAGCACATGTAGGTCCTCCACAGCCATTTTTCCTTGGCCTGATTGTTAAAGTCTGTTTGGGTTATATAGCTACATCAGGGATTGCACTGCCACAAACCTCTGGTCAAGGTATTGCATTGTATTTACCAGTCTGATGGGATGAGCTGTTACTCCAATATCCCATTTATCAGTTTAAGTCTAGTACTGGGCTTTGCTTACTCAATTTGTTGTAATTTGCTGTGTTCACAGGTGATTCTTTATCTGGTGCCACCATTGTGGAACTGACATCACCCAAGATCAGATAATCTAATGCCTCTGTGGATAATGGTGAGCATGAGATTGCACAGTTAGTGGGGTATGGTGTGTGGGATGGTCACAGGGAATATGACCACTGTATGCCCAACACCTTCTATGGCCACAGCCTCTATGCCTACAGACACCCAGGAAGCATGCACCTCACAGGAAGGACATGTTACTAGGGACATTATCACTTGAGAATATGCAACACCCCATACTAGAGACATATCAGACACATGTCTAGATCTGCAGTAGCTCCACTGGGCAGGAGGAACACATGGGGGTATGATGGAGACATGGATAGTGGCCTCCCCCAAAGTCTGTATGTTATGGGCTGGGTAATTGGTCTCTCTCTGAAGTCAGTGTATCACTGGCTCCTACCCAGATTATTTATAGGACAATCACGGAGACACAGGGCAGTACCACCATAGCCATTCTAAAGTTGGTCATCTGCCAAGCATGTGGCACCATTCGTGACATTGTTCCACTGATACATTTATGGATGGTGGTTACTGGGGTGTGGACAAAATTGACTATGCTAACTCAGTGGGTGGCACATCCACTGCTGCATCAGTTGTGGAGATGCCCTCAAGGTCATATTAGTGGCATGTGTGCTGACAGATGTGGATCACAGTCATGCAACAAGCCAGCATCTGGCAAGGGGGGGGTGGTACAACCAGTGCTACTCCTGGTAAAAGCAACACCTGTGATTGGGTGCATGTATGGGTGTTCAACCTCTGCCATGCATACCATGGACCTGTTCACAAAATCAACATTCAGTGTCATGCTTATTGCATGTTCAACCCCTGCCATGCATACCACTGATCTTTCCACAAAATCAACATTCAGTGCCACACTTATTGCATGTTCAGCCCCTGCCATGCATACCGCCGACCTGCCCACAAAATCAACATTCAGTGCCACACTTAATGCTGAGTCTATGTCCAAGCAGGTATATAGTCACATCCTCACTGGCCACATTACATCACACACACACACACACACACACACACACACACACACACACACACACACACACACACACACACACACTGTTTCTGACACAATGAGTCTATGAAGCACCCTTCCTGTAATGGCTTCCTCCCTGTTAATCCCAGCCCATGCGCACACCTGCACTCTTTCTTCTACTTCTCCATAATTACACATGTCCCTGTGAAAGGATCGTAGGATTATAGGAAGTGACTAGGCTAATTGCCCTAGGGCCCTTACAAGCCTAGTCAAGTTCTATTCTTATTTCCATGATCAGCACCTATTGCCCCTGCCCAAGAGGGAAACAGGTAGAATCCCTGGGGTGAATTTATGGTTACCCATCCCATCATCCAGACTGAGTTCGAAGAGGGCCGATGAGGTGCTCTGTTTGACATGAAGTGGGAGTCTGTTCCAAAGGTTTGGTAACCTCTGGGAGACAAATCTGTCCCTCCAGCAGGTTCTGTTAATGTCGCATACCAGGTTAAGGTCTTTAGAGCGAGTAGCCCTTGTTCCATTTGACTTGTAGACATGCAGCATTTCCAGTAAAGCAGGGTCAGAGATTGCCTTATATGCAAGACAGAGATCTCCTCTGAGTAGTCTGTATGAAACAGAATTTAGTGACAGTGATTTCAGATGATCCACCTAGGACAGATGCTGAAGACTTTGAATTTTCCTTGTGAGAAACCTTTGTGGTCTTTCCAATTGCTGCAGGTGCTTGGAAAGGTACATAGCAGAAAGGCTGTTGTACTCAATTATAGGCCTGATGAGTGAAGAGTACATGGAGGTTATAACTTCTTTTTTTTCTGGAGGCAGTGTCCTAATTTAAGAGATAAGCAATATAGAATGCCCTTGTTACTACTGTGGAGACATATTAATCAAAGGTAAGGTTGCTGTCAGCCTGTGTGCCCAGGTCTCTCATCACCAAGTGCATACTTAGGGTGTTGCTATTGGTTTGGTAGTTAGCAGGAACATCACTCTTACCAAAAGGGATGATAATACATTTTTTTTTGCATTGAGTTTAAGGCCATGACTTTGGCACCAATCATTTGTTTGTGTAAGACACTCTTGTAGGATGTTGACATCATTTGGAGATTCTATGACCGCTCCCCCTTTGCAGTCATCAGCAGACCTTGTCAGCCACAAACCTTTAGTTTTTGCTTGTACTTTGAAGAAATAGATTCTAAACAGTAGAGATCCCAGGACTGATCCCTGTGGAACACCACTGGTTACAGGTCTGCTGTTGGAGGTGTATTCCTCTATTTTGATATGTGTTTTATCAGGGAGCCAGTTAGCAGCCCATCTAAAGATATAAGGGATGTTACTTAGCTGGGTGTATTTGTCAATGATGCCTGAGTAGGGGATAGTGTCAAAAGCGTTGGCTAAGTCTAGGTAGGCCGTATACACAGATTTTTCTTTGTCTGCCACCTTGGTGACTGTTTCGAAGAAGTCCACCAGGTTTACCAGGCATGATCTCTTTGACAAATCCAAACTGAATAGGGTCAAGTGTTTGTAGAGTTCCTTTATCTTTGTTGATACAGTCCATGATGATTTGCTCCTTGGCCTTGCAGATAAGGCTAGTCAGGCTAATAGGTCTCTAGTTCCCGGGGTCAGTGGAAGCACTGCCTTTGTGCAAAGGAATAACAGTGACTGTTTTTCATTCAGCTGGGATGAAGCCAGTCCTTAGACTATGACTGAAAAGAGTACCCAACGGTGTTGCTAATTCTTGTTGGAGCCCATGTAGGACACAGCATGGGATGTTATCAGGTCCCATAGATGCTGTGTTTCTTGCCTTAGAGAGGACATTTATGACCCGCTTTTTAGAGACACAAGGTAGGAGACAGGTGAGGTGGTAGGGTTGTCGAGGAGTACATGTGGCAGGGACAGGGGAGTGAAGATTTCACAGAAGCTGTCGGCCAACAGGTTAGCTACTATGTCCATAGGCTCAGTATATGTGGCATAATTAACTTCCAGTTCAACACAAATGTGGCCCTTTCCTTTCAGGTTAGGCATCCACACATGTGCTCCCTCCCCTACCTGTGCAGATAACTGGGATTTACCATCTATATGTTGTTGCATGGGTTGCCTGTGTTTGATGCACGGATGAGCATAGTCTGGTGTTAGATTAGCATGCATTAGTTTTACTGCAGTGTATCTCCTTTACTGAGCTTTCCTAGGGGCTGAAGCTATGTGAAAGCCATCGCATCTTTGCCAGTGCTACAGCAAACAGTGCCTGCCTCTACCTGGCATATCTGTCCCTTGCAGCTTGCTTCACCAATGACTCTTCATCTGATTCCAGCTCTAAAATGTGGTGTTGTAAATTGTCCTTTCCTACAAATGGACCCCTTTTGCTGCTTCTGCCTCCTCAATATTGTATCATTTAAATTTACACATATCTTGCACAAGTGGCAGGATTGTACTACAGGGTGACACCTGATGAATCCAGACAGAGAAAGTATGTCCTCAGCCAGCCAAACACACATTCAGTTATTTTCCCAGTATATGAATGTGCAGAACTGTACCTTTGCTCTGATTCATTTAGGGGATACCTAATAGATGCTATCAAACAGGGTTATAGCACATGTGCAGCATCACAAGTAAGATTTCTGCAAGAAGTCAACCCTTGAAAAATGTTTATGCAGATCACACATGTGCTATATGTGGATGTCATGGAAACTATCTGAATGGCCTGCAGAGACATCTTAGTTGATACCTTGTATACTGAAGACCAGCCTTGTATATTAAAAAAACACCTCGCAATTTTATTTTTATTTTCTTATGTTTGTTTTCTCTGGTTTTGCACTGGTCAAGATTGACTTTTTACAGGCACAGCAGTTTCATTTGGCATACACAGAAAAAAAACAGAGCATATAATAAAATCACGAGTTTGTGGTTGATGTATATCCATCTCAGTTTGCTAGCAGGGACCTTGATTTTAGTGTGGTTGCAGTCTATGGCTTCCAGAGCCTCGGGGAAATGGGCTGTATCATAGTAGTGCCACATGGTGTTGGCTCATTTCTTGTATACTTAAAGCAGCACTTAATTTAGCATCTACTGGGGTAGGTAGTCCATGACTATCACAAGGCTGAAGATGAGGCTGACACATGTCCATTATGTCCTGCATAGTGTCCCTGCCCACTAGTGGTTGATTTTCATGTCATGGAGCACATGATATTAGCTAAAACCCCATATAACAGAGCCAGACATACTCCCACAAGGCTATAGCGTACACAGGTTAGACAGGATCAGGAAGAAAGGGGTGGGTTGCAATTTTCTACAAAGATAACCTAACCTAAGCATAGACTACCTACCCATCAAATACTCTTATGATAGCAACTTTGAAGCCCTAGTAACACAGCTCAGAATCAACCCAAAGAAAATATTACCATAATAGCCACTTACATACCCCAACAATACTCCCCCTGTCATTGAGGAACTCATAGCTTGGACAGCCTCAACCTACACCCATGTAAACATTATCACAGGTGACATCAACTTAGACTGGAAGACTTGTACTAGTAATAACCCCTCCACCTTCATAAATCTATATGGTTTCTTCCAAACAATTCAGTTTCCCACTCGAATAAATAAACATAGTAGACTGGTCACTTATTAACAGCATTCTTAGACATGCTCAATAAATGCAACTGGATACCACTCCATCTCCAACTTTACCAGGCTGTAACATACTTCAGTGACACATTTCTAGCTATTCTAAATAGCTTAGCACCAACTCGTACATGTCTTGTTAAAAATAAAAGATTGTTCTGGATATCAAAATAAACCATTAGACTTCAAAAACTAAGGGACAAAACCTGGTTTCAGTGCCAGAAAACAAAAGAAAATAAAAGTCTGCTAGCATACCAGCAGCTCCGTAGTCAAACAAAAAATAACTCAAACTAGACAAAAACATATTATACATCTATGCAAAACAAATATGAAAACAATCCCACAAAGTTCTGGGAAGCAATTACCTTGCTCTTCCACCCAGGTAAAGCTACAACCCCAGAAGCAACAACCAATAACCAAAGTGTGAGCATTGCCTCACAAATCAACACATACTTTATAAACACCATCCTCTCCTTAGTTACAGGGAACAATTCCACCCCACCATCTCTTCCACCTAATGTGGAAACTAAAAACAACTTTTTTGACCTGAAACCTGTCCTAACTAATGCCATAAGAACAATGCTGAAAAAACTGAAACCTTCTTCCTTAGCAGCTGACCAACTCCCCAGTTAGTAACTCAATATTCCAGCTGGGGCCATAGCCCTGCCTATCTACATTCTGGTAGATAAGTCTATAGCAGAACAATATGTCCCAAAATTATTGAAAATTTCCTATATCACCCCTCTACATAAAGGAGGAACATCAACATAATTAAACAATTACAGACCCATAGCCATTCTTTCCCCCTGTGTCAAAATTCTGGACAAATGTTTCTACACTCAATTACTACAATACTTGTTATGTCACAACCTTGTCTCTCCCTCCCAGCATGGTTTCAGACCGAAACACAGTACCACCACAGCCCTAATTAATTTCTCTAACACCATCAACCAACTCAGAAATTCAAACCAGCAAGTAGCATCAATCTTCTTAGATTTGTCAAAAGCGTTTGACACTGTCTGCCATCAGAAACTCCTTAGTACTCTTACCTCACTAAACCTATCAAAGACTTCCCTCTCCTGGTTCCTAAGCTATCTTTCTGACAGACAACAAGCAGTACAATGGAAATCTGGACTCTCACCACTTCTGCCTGTCTCGGTTGGAGTCCCCAAGGGTCCATACTAGGACACTTTCCTTTCACCATCTCCTCCAATGATCTAGTCTCATCCACATCACAGGCTAAAGTAGTTCAGTATGTGGATGATTCAAATTTAATCTGCTCAGAAGATACCTTACCAGACCTTCAAATAGTAGCCCAACAAGCTTTTAATAATATAGAAACATATCTAAGTAAATCACAACTAATCCTCAACCCCAAAAGGACACAGTTAATGCTATTTACCAGTAGCAAACATTCACCAACCACCCCTCCTTTCGCCATTCTCTCAGCAAACGACATACAAAACTCCTTGGCGTGACAATTGACAACAAACTCAGATTTGACCAACACATTGCCATCACAATTAAGAAAGTTCACATCAAACTTGGCTTAA